>NC_137013.1:33488522-33556009 GCF_032717465.1 Coenobita brevimanus
AGAAGAGCTCGTTTATGATCGGTATTCGTTATCATTTGTTGTTTATTATCATTTATACGTCATCCTGGTGCTATTAGATGACCAGTAATTATTTAGCTGATAATTAGAAGGTAGAAAAGGAAACTGAAAAAGCGTTAAGCAAAAATATGGAGGGTATTTCAAATTTGGATCGTACGTCTGGCAGTAAGAATCTCATTTATCATCGTTATTGTTAGCTATATGTCATGTTGGTGTGATTAAATGACTAATAATTATATGACTGATAATTTTAATGCAGAAATAGTAGCATAAAAGAAGAATATAGCGTTGTTCGTCTCAAATTTGAATCGTACGTCTGGCAGTTAGAATCTCGCATTTATCATCGTTATTGTTAGCTAATATGTCATGGTAATGGGATTAAATGACCAATAATTATTTAACTGATAATTATAAAGCAGAGAAAGTGGTATATAAGAAGAATATGACGTTCTTTCTCAAATTTTAATCGTACGTCTGGCAGATCGATGTTGCCGGAGGGTGTGAAAGCTGCCGGCTGCCGCCGCGGCGCCGCCTCACGGCCTCAGAGGCTCAGCCCTCAGCTCCTCCTCTACTGTAGGCGAGGGGGGATTATGCGTTGTGGCTCGCTTCGTAAGGTACATCTTTCGAATTTTTTCTTGATTTATTATATTCTCATATGAAATGATAATTAATATAGAACTTTTTAATGATATTGAGGTTAAATCAAACAAGTGTAAGGTTATTTAGAGGTATTTTTTTGCGAATTATGTGGGTTTTGAGTTACAATTTCCAATATGGCGTAAATATACAGTACCTGTGAATTCTCACTTCGGTTTTCGTTTTTCTTCCCCTTTGGCAGTTATTTTTTAATTTTGAAGAGCACCATGGTAGTCTTGAGATTAATTTGATATATTTAATGCCTCTACTGTGAATAAATGTATTAAAGGACGTATAATCGTAGTGAAATCGTCGACTGCTTGCTTAGGGTCCGTAGCGACTTGTCGGTATCTATTTTGTATTTTAACCTATATTTTTTGCCATTTTGTATTTTAACAAGTGATTTTTGTAGTGTAAAGCTTATGCCCCAAGGAGGGTATGTAATGCAGAGTAAGTCGCCAAAGTAAAGTTGCCAGGATGCCATTCACCCTTAAGGCCTGATTTTTTTCTTTGGCCATCTGACTTTTTGAAGTCAGGATTTTTTTTTTTTTATAGAATATTGTAGGTTTTGAATTTCTCAGTATTTTCAAATTATGTACATTTTGAGGTTGCAGTCTTTTGCAGAGGCCTTTTTAGCATTTTTTTTTTTTTTTTCACTTTCTAATTTCTGCCTATTGTTTTTTGAAGTCAGGATTTTTCTTAGATTTAGTATGTTTTGAATTTGTCTATTATCATTTTTTTAACATTTTGAGATTGCATTTTCCTGGGGAGGCCTTTTTGGGATGGATTTTTTTGAGATTACAATTTTTTCATATCTGGATTTTTTTAGGATGGATATTTTATGTGCACTTTATTATAGGATAGGTACTGTATTGAGATTGCACTTTGTCTGGATTTTACTGCATTTTTTTCCCCATGTTGTATGAATGTTTTGCGATGTGCACTTTGTTCATGCCTATATTTTTATGGATATTTTGAAATTTGCATGTTTTTTAATTTTTTATTTGGATACTTTGAGTTGCAATTTTTTTTTCTGATGGATTTGAGACTTGCACTTTTTTTTTCTGGTGGGGTTTGAAATTTGCACTTTTCATGTGTTTTTGACATGACAGGCATTTTCGTTTTTTTTTTTTTTTTTTTTCACAAAGATAACCGAACCTAAAATTTGACTTAAGAATAATTTACAACAAAAGTACCATAGAAGTATCATAAAGAATGGTGGTTAGGAACTGATTTTTTTTTAGACTAGGCCTATGGCATATTCAAATTTTTCATACGTAACCTTTGACTTAAAAATAATTTGACAAGTGCTATAGAACGGTCATAAGTGATTGGAACACGAATCTGAACTTTTAAAGACTGTGGCATATTCATCAAAAATTTTGTGCTTGAAGATAACCTTTGACTTAGAATAACTTGCAACAAAAGTGCCATAGAGCTGCCGTAAAATGAGTATTTTAGCAAATCTGAAGTTCTCATGTCAGCATCACTTAAACCCAAAATTCCCCTATAATCAATTTTATGAGAGCAATAAATCGCTTAAAAAAAAAAACGAAAATTTTTTGGTTAAAATAATCGTATTATTTATAGGTGGCTGTGTGAAAGATTTCCTCAGCCATAGCTAATTATATTCACATTAACTCCTCTTAACCCCTAGGCGGCGGTCCACGTCATATGATGTGTTCGTAGAGGCCTATGGTCCACGTCATATGACGTTTTAATTTTTCACGGGCATGTTTGAACTTAGTAGCACGCCATATGGACTCAGAGTATTGTCCCGGCATGGATGGTGTGCGGGGTAATGCTGGCTGGCCGGGGAAGGGGGGTGGGGGGGTGGAAGGGCAGCCCAGCAGTGAGGAGGGCTGTGGTGGGAGGCTGGCATAGGGAGTGTGTGACCTTGGAACCAGCTGATACTGGTTCACGGTTGGGATATGGGTCGTGAGGGGTGGGGTGGGGAGGGCTACTAGGGGGCCCTGAGGGGTGTTGGGGAGATTGTATGGAGTATCATACTGTCAGGAGTTACTGAAAACAGTGAAATGTGTAAGTAATAGTGAATAAAGACATAAGTTTGTTAGAAAATAAGTATCATGGAAAACATAAAATAAGCCAATCTTTATTATAGTTACATTGTTTTTTTGCTATTTTAGTTGTAATAGTGTTCTTACGGCATTGTGAATTAGTGACAAAAACAAATACACACTTCCCTCTAGTAATACCAACACACCACCGCAACCTTGAACATGCTCATCCCAGCTGCCACACACCGGCTCCCTCACACCACACCACCACTTTCAAATCGCCAACAGAGAATAAGTAGGCACTTTTTGTTTGTCATTTGTGATTGATTTGTAATGAAAAAAAAATATTTTGAGGAATATCGATTATCCTGAAAATAACTCGGTTCTGGGACGTGGATAGATAAACCCATGCCCATTGCCTAGGGGTTAATCTAACCCAAAATTTCCCTAAAGTAGTGGGGGACAGGGTGACTTGGAGGTGATTGGTTTGTTGCCACCCCTAACGAGATTAAGGCATCTGGCAATAAATAGATAGGTATAGACAGATAGTGCCAACAATCAACACTAGAATGATACGAAGAAATGCTATGGAAAGAAGTATCGCATTTTATAGTTTACAATTATTGTATCATTTTACAGTTTACAATAATCATATCGCATTTTATAGTTACAGTATCGCATTGTATGGTTTACAATAATCGTATTGCACTTTATAGTTTACAATAATCGTATTGCATTTTATAGTTAATCATCGTATCTCATAGCTTACAATAATCGTATCGCATTTTATAACAAAAGAATCATATTGTATTGTATATTGACAATAATAGTATCGCATTTTATAGCATACAATAGTTGTATCGCATTTTATAGTTACAGTAATCATATCATTTTATAGTTTACAGTAATCCCTCCACTATCCAAAGTAATAGAGCCAAAGGCATGTCCGGAAAGTGCGCCCATGGCTCCTGGTCTGGTACTTAGGGACCCTAACCCAGCCTAACTTTGAAAGCAACCTGAATAACTCCCTACCGGACATGCATAGCACCTATTTAAATGTATTTAAGACCCTATTCACACCAATAATCGACATAAAGCATGAAATAAACGAAAAGGAACCAAAGAATGAGGAATTAAAAGTGACTGTACCTCAGCCAGGATACTTACGGCATGTTTGTACAGCCTTTTGTAAGGTTTTGGCAGTGGTGAAAATGCTTTTGAAGCACGTACAGTAATCCAGTGTTGTGCTGCACTTACAGTAATTCTTTGCACTGTTAGTTATAACTGTTTAACACTGCACATTGTTAATTGCATCAGGCCAGTTTCAACCGTCAGGTTTGCACTCCACAGTTAATTCTTTGCACTCTAAATTCTAATTTCTTAACACTGCACAACACTGTAAATTCCCATGTGGTCTAGTTGCGAGGTATTGCAGTTATTAAAAAAAAAAAAAGAGCATGTGTGGCTTCCATTACGAAAAGCTACCACTCGCGATCGAAGTTAGGCAATAAATGTTTGGGTGTTGGTGAGAGGGAAACAGAGTTGCCAGATTGCAACGGCCACATTACCAAACTCCTTAATTTTCATTACCAAATTCATAAAGCTAGCATTTATTTTTCACTATTTATATATACAAGTGGAAATATCTGTACATGTAATCACTCTTCTTATCATTAACAGCATGTTGATTATTTTCACGCTATGTACGTTAGCAGATTAATCAGAGAGAGCAAACAATCCACCATCTCCGTCCTTGTGTATCCTCATACTTGTGAAAAATCCGTTTGGTAATGCATTACTCTGATTCATAACCAAATGAATATTTCATGACCAAATTGGCCCACATTTGGTAATGAAAAATACCAAATGGCAACCCTGACAGGGGAGGGGGGGAGGGTCCATGGTGTAACAGCTGTTTGGCGCCTCGTGGCAATTTCAAATTACAGGTGGGGAAAAATTCAGATTTTTTGGATTTTTTTCTTTTTTTGGCCATTTTTGTGTTCCGAAGGTCCAGGCCCACAATATCTGGTAAGTGGGGATGTCTGGGAAGTACAGGGATTACTGTAATCGTATCACATTATATAGCTTCAGGTTCAGGTAATGTTCAGGAGTATAGCATTTTTAACCCCTTAACTGTGGGGCATCACTTTTGTGATGCTCTGGTGCAATGGATCATACCACAGGGTGTCACTTTCGTGATTGTGTTATTTTGAATTCGCCTGGGCTTTGAAGTGGTTGCTTGTATCATGTCAGTACTGCCAGTGTCTAACAATAGTCATTGCTGCTATTGTCATCTGTACTCCCATCCATTGTTGACAATTTAGCCATTTCTCCCTGTTCTTGACTCCCCTCCCTACCTCCTCTCCATTACCCTTTCCTCCCGCCTGCCCCAGCTGCGCCACACTAGGTAAATCTTGCCCGGATTTTTCCTCATTTCATCCATTGGAATGAGCCCTATGCCTTCTCATACAAAATAATCTATCTTTCTATCTATCTGTTGCCAGACGCCTCAATCCCATTTGGGGTGGCCACAAACAAATCGCCTCCAAGTCGCCCTGTCCCCTGCCATTTCACTGCCCTGCTCCCAACTCACACCCCTCTCTCTCATATACCTCTCCACCCCATCCCTCCATCTCATCCTCGGCCTCCCCCTCCCTCTTCCCCCCTCCACCTCACTCACGTACACTCTCTTCGTCAGTCTTTCACCCTCCATCCTCTCCACATGGCCAAACCACCTCAGTGTGTTCCTCATAACGCTTCCTATCACATCCACATCCACACCACAACGCTCCTTTATATCCTCATTCGTCAGCCTCTCTCTCCATGTGACTCCACAGGCTCCTCTTAAATAACTCATTTCCACTGCTCTCACTTTTGACTTGTGTCCTTCCAACAACGTCCAAGCTTCACTTCCATACGTTAGAGTTGGTGTCACAATACTGTCATGTAGTAACTTTTTCACTTCCATGCTCACTTCCCTGTTTCTTATCACTGCTTTCAAAGAACCAGCAACCTTTCTTCCCTGCTGTACCCTTTCAAGCACTTCACCCTCCAAACCTCCATCCTTACTCATCACACTACCCAAGTACTTAAACATACTCACATTTTCTAATTCCTCGCCATCCAACCTCGCTGTACATTCACTGACTTCACCTCTCTCAAAGACCATCACTTTACTCTTCCCTACATTCACCTTTAGATTCCGTTTCTTACATACTCTCCCAAACTCATCCACCAAGCCTTGCAGCTCCTCTTCGTCTTCACTCAACAACGCAGTATCATCTGCAAACAGTACAGGGAGTTTCCAAACACTATCTCCTCTCACCAGGGCCACTCCAACTTCCACTACCCTACCTTGTTCCTCTTTTATTACCCCATCCATGTACAGATTGAACAACCATGGAGACATGACACATCCCTGTTTCAACCCAACTTTCAAAGAGAAATATTCACTTAGTTCACCATCCACACGCACTGCAGCCTTCGCACCATCGTACATACTCTTCACAGCATTCAACAATTTCCCATCTACTCCATATATTCTTAACACTTTCCACAATCCTTGTCTATCCACCCTGTTATATGCTTTCTCCAAATCCATGAAAGCTGCATACTACTTCTTTCCCTTCTCTAGAAACTTTTCCACTAAAGATCTAAGAATGAATATCTGATCTACGCAACCTCTTCCCTTCCTAAAGCCTCCCTGTTCTTCTCCAACTGATTTCTTTGTTCTTTCTCTGTCAATAAGTATCCTACCATACACTTTTCCTATTATACTAAGAAGACAAATGCCCCTATGATTACCACACACTTCTTTTTCCCCATTTCCTTTGTACAAGGGAATAATTATACCCGACTTCCAATCCTCCGGGACTCTACCTTCCTCCCAGGCCAATCTGCACATCTTCCACATCCATTCTACTACTGTCACTCCCCCATGCTTTAGCATTTCACCACACACTCCATCAATTCCTGGGGCTTTCCCCGATTTAACTTTCTTCATTGCTTCCACAACTTCTATCCTACTGGTTTCTTCGTGTCTTCTCACCTCCCTCCTTCTCCCAGCCATTCCCCAGGCACTTATACTCACATTACTTCCATCCTCTATGCTCAACAATTCCTTAGTGTTCTCTCCATCTGCTCACTTTTTCTCCCTTCTCCACCTGTAATCTACCGTTTTTATCTTTCACTCCCCTGCTAACTTCACGTCCACCCTGTCTTACTCTTTTCACCTCTTTCCAGAACATTTTCTTAGTCCTTCCACTTTACACTCAAATTCCTTCCAAATTGCTCATCCACTCTCTTCTTACTCCCTTACTAATCTTTTCACTTCTCTCTTTCTTTCTGCATATAACTTTTTCTTCTGCCTCTCAGCTTCTTCCACGCCCCTATTTCTCATCCATTCATTGTATGCTTTATTCTTTTGTGCCACAGCCTGTCTCACCTCTTCAGTCCACCATGCTGTTCCTTGCACCCCCCTCCGTCTTCTCTTCCTTCCACACACCACATCACATGCTGCACATATTTCTTCTGTAAATATCCTACACACACCTTCCACGTCTCCCATCTGCTCTAATTCATATTTGCCCAATCGTTCCTCCACTTCTCTCTTATACTCTGCCTTTTTCTCATCCTTTTGTAACCTTTCCACTCTCCTTGCAACTACTTCCTTTCGTCTTTCCCTGCTTCTATTCCTCCATCTTACTTGAATCCTAATTCTTGCCACCACCAAGTAATGGTCAGAAAGTCCACTCCCCCAACCTCTTTATGCTCTTGCATCCATTACACATCTTCGCATCCTTTCATCCACACACACATCATCAATCATTGCCTTCCTTTCATTCAATTCACCACGCACCCTTCTCATCACTCGCCATGTATACCTGTGGATCATTTTATGCCTGAAGAGGGTATTGGCTATCACCAACCCCCTCCCAGTACAAATGTCCATTAACGCACTCCCATTCTCATCTATCTCACCAGGCACACCTCACTTACCAACTATTCCATCCACCTTCACATTCCCAACTTTACCATTCATATCACCAATCAAAAACACATCATTCCTTCCAAACTTTTCCATGCACACTTCTAGATTTGTCCAGAACTCTTCTCTCACTCTTCTAGCAAGGTCTTGCGTTGGCGCATACACACACACAATCGCCCACATTTGTATTCCGACTTTCAACTTTACCCACACAATCCTTGACCCAACTGATCCATACTGTCTTATGCTCTTCTTCCATCTTTTACCCACAACTATACATACTCCTTCCCTTGCCCTCTCATTCTCACCTACTCCTGCACATATACCCCATCCATACTTCCATTCTCTCACACTTTCTCCTCTCCATTTTGTTTCAAAATAATATATATATATATATATATATATATATATATATATATATATATATATATATATATATAATTGATAGTGCTGTTATCACCTGGCAACACCCCACGTGCACTCGTTCCCCAATTTTCCCTGTTTATTTCCTCTTGAAATATGCTGTATGACCTGTTCTCATAATAAAAATACATATAGGAAGGGAAGGGAGACCCCTAAGTGATATTTACATTCACCTGGACCTACCTAATTTCCTGCCAATCGTTTCACAGCATATAAATTAGCAGCTGTTACCTCGCTGACATTGTCAACCCTTGGTGGCCCCATATCCGCCTCGTCATTCAGTTCAGTGTTGTCTCTTGAGGTGAAAGCACATAGCACTCGCGCCCCTCCATTTCCGCCGCTCCTAGAGGGCCCTGTGACCTCTATCCCTACTAAACCTCGTGTGGGTAGGGGTAAAGGACTAAGGACTCTGCTGTGGAGCGTGAACTCGCAGATTTATTCATGATAATGATGGACAGTGACTACAATCTTTCTGGTGAACCGTGTGATGATCCAGTGGAGGAAATGGTGATAAACAACGAGTGCTTCAGCGTCCCAAGTTCATCCTGGCTCCAAGGGAAAGGAGCCCTTAGTTACTGGAAGTGACCGTGTATAAGTGTAAATAAAATAGAAATGTACATAATTGCTAATATAAGAATATGAGTACAAATACAGTACTTGGAGAAATGGCAGCGAAAAATTTGCTCTCTACGCTAGTTTACTGAACGAGAAAGTTAATGCCTGGAGTGAAAATAAACTATTATTGAAGGAAACTTATGGATAAATACTGTATATATATATATATATATATATATAT
This sequence comes from Coenobita brevimanus, assembly GCF_032717465.1. Taxonomy (NCBI): domain Eukaryota; kingdom Metazoa; phylum Arthropoda; class Malacostraca; order Decapoda; family Coenobitidae; genus Coenobita; species Coenobita brevimanus. The sequence continues at coordinate 33,497,401 of NC_137013.1, forward strand.
ATATATATATATATATATATAATAAAGTAATAGGAATATAAAGTGTGTGTGTGTTCATGAATAATAAATGACAGAATACCAGTGGGGAACGAGCGCAAGTGGGAGGCTCATACACGCTCTTAATTTTCATTTTTTTTTTTTTTATGGATTCCAAACTACTTGAAAATCATAGAATAGTGTTTCTAGTGATAATATCAGGCTGTGGTAATCATTACGTGGTGTCGGGAAGTGTAAAGTGGAGACTTCATTACCCAACTTCAGAAGTCTCCACAAGTCCTACAGTTGTCAACGAAGGCTCAACAAACATCCCAGGAGAATGCTGAAGGTATGTGCCATATGCTTATGTAATTATAATATTCTAGGACTAATAACTGATTTTTGGCAAATATTTTTAAAAAGTCAGTCGGAGCGCGAATATCCTTGTGGGACGCGCAAGGAGTGCAAAAACATCCCCGCGGTGTAAGGGTTAATGGCACTCCGTCATGTTATTGTCGCTGTCTTGTTTCACTTTTCTTTAATCTTGTTAATGTCCCATTTTCTTTTCCCTTATCCTCCAAAAAGAATAAATAATTTCCTTTGCTTCATCTGTATTTTCATTTTCAAATAAGAACTTTCCAGTAACATTTTTCACACTTTCTTTGTAAGGCTGCTGTAATCTAATACACTTTCTCCTTTCCTCATTGTATGCTGAGCACCACATAAGTCAAACCTTTCTTTATACTGTCACATAGATCACATTCTCTCTCCTCTCCTCTAAACCTTTTCCTATCATTTAACTTTAAGCTGTTAGTTCTGCATTTAAATAATAACACTGAGCTCTGTCTGTTGTTATATGCACTTTCTTGGTTTCCTAATTCTGTTCTCCATTCTCTAAATACTTAAGCATTCTTTCTCATTCATAATCTTTTTCCATTCTATCCTGTCCCATTCTTTCACTTTTATTATTTCTTCGTCTGTACTATTTTTCATTGCTCCATCTTGCACTCCTATTTTCTTTAACTCTGTCCAGCTCCTTCATCCATCTATTTTTTTTTCTCTTGCGACCTCTGCTATCCTTCTTAACAAATCATTTCCTTCTTCATTCATGCTGTAGCTTAAAAATTTCCACAGCCCCTCTAGTATTCTAGCCTTCATGGATGCTGCACCAATCTCTCCCCTCAGAGCTGCTGTTTGAGTGTAGTTGGGTGCTCCCAAATTCATGCTCTAAAGTTATAAACACTGTTTTCCACTCTGTAGTTGGTCAATTTCTTGTTTGGTCATATCTATCACACTGACTCCGTATAATATCGATGGTAACGCTGTACTTTTCCAGAAAGTTTTCCTATTAATAATCTTGAGCAGCTTTGGTTTATCACTGGATGTCATATTTGCTCATTTTCTTGCCTTGTCCAACAGTACCTTCTTTTTAAAACAATTCTTACTATCATTTATCATTAAACCTAGATATTTAATTTTGTTTCCAACTTTTATATATCTAATTTTATGTTTTTTCTTTCAAATTATAAATTAATATTTGACACTGTCTCATTCATTTCTAATCCGTATTTTCTACTGTAATCGCTTCATCTATCACCTCTTCTGCATCCTCTTGACTACTGGCCAACAGCATTCCTTCATCTGCAAAGAAAAGAGATGATACCTTAAATTATTCGTCCTGAAACCCTTTGTCCACTTCTAACTTTTTAATTATTTCAAATGTTACTAGTTTGAATAATGTCGTAGACACTGTGCATCCCTGACGTATCCCACTTACTTCCATTTCTACTTTATTCCCATATTTCAATTATTGTTTTATCTTCGTTATATATTTCAGCCAACAACTCAGTGATTTTTGGGTTTATTTTGTTTTTCATAAGTATATCATTTCCTCTCTTTTTACTGTCATAAGTCTTTTTATAGTCAATTGCTACTGCAAATAATGGCTTTTTCATTTCAGAAAACTTTTCCACACAGTATCTCGGTATAAATAAATTTTCCATTCTTGCTTTTTCTGTGAACCCTCCTTGTACATCCTTTTCTAGCTCATTCTTTTTTATATGATCTTCTAAATATAGTCTCACTGCACCCATCATTAGTTTATATCCTTGGTTTGTCAATGCAATTGGTCTTAGTTCTTTTACTTTTGGTTTTGCTATTTCTGGTATCATAGTTGTTCGTGATTGTTTCCATCCTATTGGTATAATTCCTGTTGCTCTTGTCCCTCTTAAACTTATCATTTCTTTTACCAACTGCTCACTTTCCCTTAAGCATTTGAACATTTCAGGCTTTAATCCATCCATCCCTGCTGCCTTCCCACACCTCATCTTTTTCAAACATTTTCTCGCTGTCCTTACGTATGATTTCTTTATTTGTGAATTATTCCCTTTCCCATTTTTTTTTTTATTTCAAAGTGCTCTCTTTGCATCACACCGCAGCTCCTAATATATGTACCTCTGGTCTCATCTTAACCATTTTGTTCACTCTGAAAACACACCTCTGTGCCTACCTGTATATTTTTCTTTACTTCCTCATATTCTTTTTCATATTCCTCTTTTCTTTCACTGTTCCATACCTTGCGTATGTTTTCATTTTTCCTATATACTGTGCTCCAAAGTTGTACTATTTCTTTTCTTATACCTGCTTTATCAAGTTCTTTTCCATCTTCATATATCCTTACGTTCTTTTGTCTCGGTTTCCTTTCAGTTTATTTTTGTATTTCCACATCTTCCTTCCACTGTCTTTGCTTTCCTTGATTTCTCTGGTTAGTTTTTCTGCATGTTTAAATACTGTAATTCATTTCTTATAATTTTTTGTTTTACACTTCTGTTCTTCATACCTCTTTTTCCATTTTTCCTTCTCTGTACTTGTTGCATTCGTTCTATTTCTATTTAGTTTCTTTCCTTTATTTCTTTTCGTATCTCTTCGGTTATCCAAACTGGTTAAACTTCTTTATTCTTTCTTTGCCTAGTTTTATATTTGCACTTCAATATATCATCTGCAGCAATTTTTATCCTCTCCTCTAACTATCTATCTATCTATTGCCAGACGCCTCAATTCCGTTTGGGGTGGCTACAAACAAATCGCCTCCAAGTCGCCCTGTCCCCCGCCATTTCACTACCCTGCTCCCAACTCACACCCCCCTCTCTCATATACCTCTCCACCCCATCCCTCCATCTCATCCTCGGTCTCCCCCTCCCTCTTCCACCCTCCACCTCGCTCACATACACTCTCTTCGTCAGTCTTTCACCCTCCATCCTCTCCACATGGCCAAACCACCTCAGTGTGTTCCTCACAACGCTTCCTATCACATCCACATCAACACCACAACGCTCCTTTATATCCTCATTCGTCAGCCTGTCTCTCCACGTGACTCCACAAGCTCCTCTTAAATAACTCATTTCCACTGCTCTCACTCTTGACTTGTGTCCTTCCAACAACGTCCAAGCTTCACTTCCGTACGTTAGAGTTGGTATCACAATACTGTCATGTAGTAACTTTTTTACTTCCATGCTCACTTCCCTGTTTCTTATCACTGCTTTCAAGGAACCAGCAACCTTTCTTCCCTGCTGTACCCTTTCAAGCACTTCACCCTCCAAACCTCCATCCTTACTCATCACACTACCCAAATACTTAAACGTACTCACATTTTCCAATTCCTCACCATCCAACCTCGCTATACATTCACTGACTTCACCTCTCTCAAAGACCATCACTTTACTCTTCCCTACATTCACCTTTAGGTTCCGTTTCTTACACACTCTCTCAAACTCATCCACCAAGCCTTGCAGCTCCCCTTCATCTTCACTCAACAACACAGTATCATCTGCAAACAACAGTACAGGGAGTTTCCAAACACTATCCTCTCTCACCAGGGCCACTCCAACATCCACTACCCTACCTTGTACCTCTTTTATTACCCCATCCATGTACAGATTGAACAACCATGGAGACATGACACATCCCTGTTTCAAACCAACTTTCAAAGAGAAAAATTCACTTAGTTCACCATCCACACGCACTGCAGCCTTAGCACCATCATACATACTCTTCACAGCATTCAACAACTTCCCATCTACTCCATATATTCTTAACACTTTCCACAATCCTTGTCTATCCACCCTGTCATATGCTTTCTCCAAATCCATGAAAGCCGCATACAATCTAACTCAATCATGTTTTTTGCTCTTTTCCTTTCCTTTTCTTTCCATCACTCTTCTAAAAACTTTTATTGACTATCTGCTTTATAATATTCCTTTATCACCCAATGCTTTTTGTATTTTCCTTTCTGTGCCTACATTAAAATATATTTTCAGTAAATTGTGATCAGATATATCAGTCTTTATCTTCATCTCTCATCATTTTCTTAAATTTACTATTTATTTTATCAATACAATAATCGTATGGCATTTTATGGTTACAGTATTCATATCGCTTTTTAGAGCTTGCAATAACTGTTGCATTTTTTAGCTTATAATAAACGTATCGCATTTTATAGCTTAAAGTAATCGTATTGAATTTTATGTACAGTAATCGTATGGCATTTTATTGTTCACAATAACTATCTATTGCCAGATGCCTCAATCCCGTTTGGGGTGGCCACAAACAAATCGCCTCCACGTCACCCTGTCCCCCGCCATTTCAATGCCCTGCTCCCAGCTCACACCCCCCTCATATACCTTTCCACCCCATCCCTCCATCTCATCCTCGGCCTCCCCCTCCCTCTTCCCCCCTCCACCTCACTCACATACTCTCTTCGTCAGTCTTTCACCCTCCATCCTCTACACATGGCCAAACCACCTCAGTGTGTTCCTCATAATGCTTCCTATCACATCCACATCCACACCACAACGCTTCTTTATATCCACATTCATCAGCCTGTCTCTCCATGTGATTCCACAAGCTCCTCTTAACTCATTTCCACTGCTCTCACTCTTGACTTGTCCTTCCAACAACGTCCAAGCTTCGCTTCCATAAGTTAGAGTTGGTATCACAATACTGTCATGTAGTAACTTTTTCACTTCCATGCTCACTTCCCTGTTTATCACTGCTTTCAAGGAACCAGCAACCTTTCTTCCCTGCTGTACCCTTTCAAGCACTTCATCCTCCAAACCTCCATCCTTACTCATCGCACTGTCCAAGTACTTAAACGTACTTACATTTTCCAATTTCTCACCATCCAACCTCGCTGTACATTCACTGACTTCACCTCTCAAAGACCATCACTTTACTCTTTCCTACATTCACCTTTAGATTCCATTTCTTACACACACACCCAAACTCATCCACCAAGCCTTGCAGCTCCCCTTCGTCTTCACTCAACAACACAGTATCATTTGCAAACAACAGTACAGGGAGTTTCCAGACACCATCTTCTCTCACCAGGGCCACTCCAACATCCACTACCCTACCCTGTACCTCTTTTATTACCCCATCCATGTACAGATTGAACAGCCATGGAGACATGACACATCCTTGTTTCAACCCAACCTACAAAGAGAAAAATTCACTTGGTTCACAGTCCACACGCACTGCAGCCTTGGCACCATCATACATACTCTTCACAGCATTCAACAACTTCCCATCTACTCCATATATTCTTAATACTTTCCACAATCCTTGTCTGTCCACTGTCATATGCTTTCTCCAAATCCATGAAAGCCACATACAACTTCTTCCCCTTCTCTAGAATCTTTTCCACTAAAGATCTAAGAATGAATATTTGATCTACGCAACCTCTTCCCTTCCTATAGCCTCCCTGTTTTTCTCCAACTAATTCTTCTGTTCTTTCTCTAACTCTGTCAATAAGTATCCTACCATACACTTTTCCTATTATACTTAGAAGACAAATGCCCCTGTGATTACCACACACTTCTTTTTCCCCTTTTCCTTTGTACAAGGGAATAATTATACCTGACTTCCAATCCTCTGGGACTCTACCTTCCTCCCAGGCCAATCTGCACATCTTCCACATCCATTCTACTACTATCTCTCCCCCATGCTTCAGCATTTCACCACACACACCATCCATTCCTGGGGCTTTCCCCAATTTAACTTTCTTCATTGCTTCCACAACTTCTATCCTACTGATTTCTTCCTGTCTTCTCACCTCCCTCCTCCCAGCCATTCCCCAGCCACTTATACTCGCATTACTTCCATCCTCTATGTTCAACAATTCCTTAAAGTGTTCTCTCCATCTGCTCACTTTTTCTCCCTTCTCCACTTGTAATCTACCATTTTTATCTCACTCCCCTGCTAACTTCACTTCCACCCTGTCTTACTCTCTTCACCTCTTTCCAGAACATTTTCTTAGTCCCTCCACTTTACATTCAAATTCCTTCCAAATTCCTCATCCACTCTCTTCTTACTCTGTTACTAGTCTTTTCACCTTTCTCTTTCTACATATAACTCTCTTCCGCCTCTCAACTTCTTCCACGCCCCTATTTCTCATCCATTCATTGTGTGTTTTCTTCTTTTGTGCCACAGCCTGTCTCACCTCTTCATTCCACCATGCTATTCCTTGCACCCCCCTCCGTCTCTTCTTCCTCCCACACACTGCATCACATGCTGCACATATTTTTTCTGTAAATATCCTGCACACACCTTCCACGTCCCCCATCTGCTCCAATTCATATTTGCCCAATCGTTCCTCCACTTCTCTTATACTCTGCCTTTTTCTCATCCTCTTGTAACCTTTCCACTCTCCTTGCAACTACTCCTTCCTCTCGTCTTTCCCTTCTTCTATTTCTCCATCTTACTTGGATCCTAATTCTGGCCACCACCAAGTAATGGTCAGAAAGTCCACTCCCCCAACCTCTATAAGCTCTTGCATCCATTACACATCTTCGCATCCTTTCATCCACACACACATAATCAATCATTGCCTTCCTTTCACTCAATTCACCACCCACCCTTCTTATCACTCGCCATGTATACCTGTGGATCATTTTATGCCTGAAGAGGGTATGGGCTATCACCATATGCATTTTATAGTTTACAGTCATTGCATCAGATTTGATGAGCCGTGTGATGATGATTTTTTTATTTTATATTTTTGATTTGTTTAACTTATTTTTTTTTATTGAGATGATTTTTTGATAATGATGGCTTTTTTTCCCCCTTTATTTGATTTTTTATTTTCATTTGATTTTTTTAATTTATTTTTTTTTACTGGAGAATTTTTTGGTGGTGATGGTGACGATTTTTTTTTCTTTCAGCGTAGTCCTGAGGCATACCAAGGCGGGTGTGGGTGCGGGGCCTCTCACCCTTGTGTTCATCTTTGGCGTGGGGCTGGGCATCCCTCCGACAAGGCTGACCTCGACTGGCTTTCAGAAAACTGTATGACCTGTCGGACTAGACCAGGGGGGAAGAAGGAGGGGTCAGTCCAAAGACAGCTGCAGCTAGTATGGGGCGTAGTTGGGGTTCCTGGTTTCCGCAAAGAGGCCCCGAGGAAACACAACATCCGACTCGACCCATGGTATGTATACTCGTTCCCTCTCACCCCACCCAAGCCATCCTCTGCCTGTCAACCCGGTTTCCCCCCCCCCCAAGGCTGATTTTATGCTATGAAGTGCTTGAATTAGCGAGGTGTGAGAGCCTACCTCCACGTCATTCAATCCAAGAGTTCGTCACAGTCATACATGCGCGGGTAGGTGCATGTGTACCCTTGCATGGCATGTGTACACCTTTACGTGTACGCATCACACGATAAAATCCATGGGCGTGTGGAGATACAGCAGCTCAACAGTCTACGGCCGGATAGTTTAGCTTCTTCAATCTCCTTCCTTTTCTTTCCTAAGTCTTTTCATGGTCTGCTTTATATACAAATTTTCCCTTCTTGTCACCCTGTCGCTCTGTCAGTCTGTCTATCGCTTTCCTTAATGAATTAACCTGTCCTTTCCATGTGGTATGATGGATGGATGGATGGATTTTTATTATTACCGTATTATTATTATTATTATTATTTATTGACATGAATTGCACAAATGACACGAAGTGCATAAATAACGTGCAAGAGAATCTTAACCTGATTTCTTTGCTAATATTATTATTATACCATATAACCAAACTATGCGTGCTCCCTACGTGTCAACAAGTGGGTTGGTGGAGGATTAGTGCCCCTCCCCGTAAAACAAATAACTCAAAGTCAAATGGCCACCCCTTGCGGGATTGTGGCGTCTGGCAATAGATAGATAGATAGATAGATGTTTTTAGATAGACTGGTGGGGTGGGAGGTGGGGGTATAGCTGTTAGAAGAGACTTATGGGATAGGGCTGCCACAGATAGATAGATACATTTTATATAGATACACTGGTTTGTCAGGGTTCTGGGTTTGTGGTCTTGGTCGTTTTGGTCCCAGGTTTCAAGCCATCGGTCGACAGTCTGCATCTACTGCTTCGTCTACTGGTATACCCCATGTTGGTAAATGGTATATATATTAAGGTGTGAGTATGCTTTTACCAGTACAGTATATTTCCTTTATACTGGTAGTCATTATATTTTAAGTATTTTTATTACAGTATATTTTATTTCCTTTAAGTATATTAGTAGTTATAATTTTTAAGTGTTTTTATTACAGTATACTCTTTCCTTTAAGTATACTGGTACTGTTATATTAAGTATTTTTATTACAGTATGCTCTTTTTACTACAGAATAATTTTATTTTGACTACAGTATACTAGTTATATTTTCACTACAGTATACTTACATTTTCACTTCAGCAGAGTACAGTATATTTCCTTTAAGTATACTAGTACTGTTATATTAAGTATTTTTATTACAGTATGCTTATCTTTTTACTACAGAATACTTATATTTTCACTACAGTATACTAGTTAAATATTTACAACAGTATACTACTGTACCTATATTTTTCACTTCAGTATACCCATATTTTCATCAGTATCCAAATTACTGTATACATATCCCATTTGTGGTAATACGTAACCTATATGTATGGTATGCTAACTACAGTTAACTAATTCAGATATTCTTGTACTAAAAGGTATACTTTATCTTGCAGTATACCAGCTGAGTACTGTAATTCTAAGTATTTTTAGTACCGGTACTGTAATTACTATATTTTTGAGTCATGTTCCAAATCTGTCATTTAAGTACAATTTTGTCATGTACTAAAGTTTGAGTACTGTTGTGTATTTTGTCATTTTAAGTATTGTACTAAATTTTCGAGTATAGTCATGTTAAATACTAACTTTTTTAGTAGTCATTTTAAGTACATTTTTTAGTATAGTCATTTTAAGTACATTTTTTAGTAGTCATTTTAAATACATTTTTGAGTACGGTCATTTTAAGTACCGGTACTACAGTAAATTTCTGAGTACAGCCATTTTAAGTACTGGTACTAAATTTCTAAGTACTGTCATTTAAGTACTAAATTTCTGAATACTCATTTTAATTACTAAATTTCTGAATACTCATTTTAATTACTAAATTTCTGAGTACACTCATTTTAATTACTAAATTTCTGAGTACACTCATTTTAATTACTAAATTTCTGAGTACACTCATTTTAATTACTAAATTTGAGTACACTCATTTTAATTACTAAATTTCTGAGTACAGCCATTTTAATTACTAAATTTCTGAGTACAGCCATTTTAATTACTAAATTTCTGAGTACAGCCATTTTAATTACTAAATTTCTGAGTACAGCCATTTTAAGTACATTTTTCAGTACAGTAATTTTAAGTACTACATTTTTTAGTACAGTCATTTTAAGTACATTTTTAACCCCTTAACTGCGGGGCGTCACTTTCGTGACGCTTGGGAGCATGGGATCATACCGCGGGGAGTCACTTTTGCGATTCTATGTTATTTTGAATTCCCCCGGGCTTTCAAGTGGTAGCTTGTATCATCTATCAGTACTGCCAATGTCCAACACAAGTCAGCACTCCTAATCTCATCTGTACTCCCATCCATTGTTGACAATTTAGCCATTTCTTCCCGTTCTTGACTCCCCTCCCTACCTTCCCTCCATTACCCTCTCCTCTCGCCTGCCTGGCCGTGCTACGCTAAGTAAATCTTCCCTGGAATTTTCCACTGATTTCATCCATTGAAATAAGCTCTATGCCCTATTCTTATACCAAATAATATATACCATAAAGAAATAAGGTAAGTGAGAGTGCCATACACCTGGAATTGGCTAATTATCACCTGACAACACCTCACGTGCACTCGTTCGCTAAATTTCGCTGTTAATTACCCTTGAAATATGCCGTATAATCTATTCTCATGCTAAAAATATATATAAGGAGGGAAGGGAGAAGCCTAAGTGATATTTACATTCACCTGGAACTACCTAATTTATAATGTATTGTCTGGATTTCCTGCCAGTCATTTCACTGCTATATATTAGCATCTGTCAAGAGGCTGACGGTGGTGGTAATGCATTTCCCTAGGTAGGCCACCCCGGCCCACCCCTATCAGTTCACTGTCATCTTCGAAAGTGAAGGTACGTCTGTTTGCTCCTGCTAACTTTAAAGGGCCCTGTGACCTTTACCCCCTACTAAACCTCGTGTGGAAAGAGGTAAAGGGCTGACAATTGATAAAAGAGTGACTACAATCTTTCTATTGAGTAAAACAGTGCAAGTGGAATTGTAAATAATGTGTAAACAGCAAGTGAAAGTAATGAATGTAAATATACGTGAACAATGGAAAATAGTTTTATAAGTTACTTCAAGTGACAGTGCATAACAGTGTAAATAAAATAGAAATGTAAATAACGTAAATAAAATGGAGAACGTAAATAGAAATGTAAATGAGTAGTATTATAAGAATAAGAGTATATACCCTAGGAGTAATGAAAGTGAAAGTTTCACTCTAGCATGTCTGAATACTATGAGTTATGAGAGTGAAGATGAAAGTGACATTCACTCTCAATGCTAGTACACAGGACGAGAAAGTGAATGCTACGTATTTTACTGAAAGAAATTGAATCCCTACAGTGACAATAAACTAATACTACTGAAGGAAACTTATGGATAAAGACTGTAGATATATATAAGTGTTATATAGTAATAGAAATATAAAATGTGAGGGGTTTTATGAATAATAAATGACAGAGTACCAAGAGCGACGGTCAGACGCGCTCATAAGTTTCATTGCTTTCACAGTGTGTTTTTTGGAGTATGGATCCCAAACTACTTGAAAATCATAGAGTAGTCTTTATAGTGTTAATATCTGGCTGTGGTAATCATATTACGGTTTGTCGGGAAGTGTAAAGTGGAGACTTCGTTACCCAACTTCAGAGGTCTCCACAAGTCCTACGGTAACTGACAAAGGCTCAGCAAACATTCCAGGAGAAAGCTGAAGGTATATGCCATAAGCATATGTAATTTTAATATTCTAGGACTAATAACTGATTTTTGGCAAATATTTTTTGAGAGTCTGTCGGATCCCGAATAACCCCGCGGCACATGCAAAACATCGGTAAACATGCCCGCGGTGTAGGGGTTAAGAGTACTGTTTCCCTTCTATACTCGCAGCACACAACTGAGGTTGTACCCTGGCAATGTACGATTGAAAAGTGCGTCCCATTTCTTGTATGATATGAGATCCAAGTGATTCATGTGTGTGTGTCTAATAATATTCGTATATAATACAGTATATTCATGCATAATAATGATTGTGTATGATATGATACGAAATCGGATGCACTTTTGAATGGTAGGTTGCCAGGGTACAATAATGGCAACCTCAGAGTCATGCGCCACGACTATATACTCCTTTCATCTTTACTTGGTTAAGAGGGGGCAAGGTTGAAGAGTTAAGAAGTGGTTTGGCTGTGTGGAGAGGATTGAGAGTGAGAGACTGATGAGGTGTATGTGAATGAGGTGGAGGGGAGAGGGAGGGCGAGTCCAAGGATGAGATGTAGGGATGGAGTAGAGAGGTATATGAGAGGGGAGGGGGGTGAGATGGGAGCAGGGCAGTGATATGCCGGGGGACAGGGCGACATGGAGGTGATTTGTTTGTGGCCACCCCTTACGGGATTAAGGCGTGTGGCAGATAGATTGATAGATAGAAAATGATGAATACATAATAATTTGGCTCTACATTCATCCATCAATTTTCCTTCAGTTTTCAAACCAACTTTTAGTCCTGATTACAAATAAAAAAAAAATCTATGGTAATTATATTTTTTATTATTAGGTATATATGTGTAATGCTGGGTTGAATTTGGCTCGACTTCTCGTACCTATTTCACCCAACGTGGAGCGGGGTCCTCTTTCGAGACAGGAGCTAGTGCAATAGAGGGAGGCAGGACATAAAAAAACATTCGGCAGCACCATACACATATATTACCACAGTCAGACACAGGACATTTCAGCAGATATTACAACACAATATAGAGCAATACAAAACCTTATCTAAGATATGTGTATCTCGCAGGATACTGGCTTTCTAGATACTAATGACAACACAACAAATCCTAGTATTAGGAGTGCAGTAAATACAGGTGCGCGCAGAGCGCGGGAAGGGGGGGGAGGAGGAGGGGGGGGTTTGTGATTCACTAGGAGGAGGTAAGGGAGGCACGGAGAGTGACTTAAAACGGCGAGGAGAAAGTTATGGTAATATTGGAAGATGCCCGATATTAGCAGGGAAGTTTGTGGTTTCTGTTAGCGAAGGTCCTTTGACAAATAACTCTGATTCTTGATTTGGCTTTAAGAGCGTGAGCGAGTAATGGAGAGGGTTTTTAGGGGTAGCGTGCAGAGGGAGGGAATATCATTAATACTTCCTTTCATGATATTTCCTCGTTAGAGTGGGAACATGTCTCTGTAGGCACAGGCTTATTAATTACACATCTTCCAGGTATGGTATATAGACTCTCGCTTCACAACGCGTAACAAGGTCGGTATACTCGTAACACTACTTCACAATATTACTTCGCGGCTAGCCAATAGAACACTAATGATATTTCTTCCTCACAGTCTTTCTTCCAACAATGGGGATATGTCTTTATAAAGATCCGGGGCGACACTCGCACGTATTTTCACTCGGATCTTAGTCCACATTCTCGTCCTCTAACTTCTCATTGTGATCTGATTTACCCCGATATACATTACATAAATTCACTGCACAATACTTATTCTAGGAGAGAGGGAGTCACACTTAACCTAATTCACTATTGTTACAGGATCACCTGTATTTTCTCATGGAAGGAAACAGGGGCATGACATCGGTGATCCGGCTGGACTGGGGGCACCGTCAAGACGGGGCGAGCCGAGAGGGCACGGGGCGGCTCGCAAGGGCGTCCTCTCGCGTCCGGGTCTCCCGGTGGCTTCCGGACTGGGCTCCGGCGTAAGGCCCGTAGGACTGGGGCCAAATAGGTCCAGGAACCTCTGGGTCAGGTCCCGGCGTCGTGGGGGCGTGGCGAGGTCTCACCCGGGTGTCCTAGGGAGGGCCGAGAGAGGCAACAGGCTACGGTCTCCCATGTCCAGAGGCGCCGTCAGGGGAGGACTGCGGCAGCGACTGTCACTGGGGCCTGACAGGTGTGTCTGCTCTAGGGCCAGGCGTAAAGAACAGAGACCGGGGGAGGCAGGGAGGTCTGTCCGGGACGTTCTGGAACAGGACACCTGGAGTTCAGTCTCCGGTTGTGGAGACGTCCCTCTCCTAGCTACGCCCTGGGAGCGACCATAGATCGTCTCTACCTGGACACTGGGGAAGCGACCATTGATCGTCTTTACCCGAACACTGTGGGAGCGACCATTGATCGTCTCTACCTGGACACTGTGGGAGCGACCATTGATCGTCTCGACCGGAACACTAAGGGAGCGACCATTGATCGTCTCTACCTGGACACTGTGGGAGCGACCATTGATCGTCTCTACCGGAACACTAAGGGAGTGACCATTGATCGTCTCTACCTGAACACTGTGGGAGCGACCATTGATCGTCTCTACCGGAACACTAAGGGAGCGACGATTGATCGTCTCAACCTGAACACTACGGGAGCGACCATTGATCGTCTCTACCGAAACACTGTGGGAGCAACCATAGATCATCTCTACCAGAGGGGCGCTGTCTGGAGTGTTGTTTCTAACTCCACCCCTAGCTAACTCAGTGATTCCGCCACGCGAAGGTAGTGTCTTTTGCCTGCGGTGGCAGCGGCGTGGTGGCTGAATGTCACAGGGGCGCACGGCCCGGGCTGACATGCGTCGTTGTTGCCCGGAGTGGTGGTGGCTGGTGGCGGCTACCCCGTGGGGTCCGAGTGGGGGTGTTGGCATTCTTGTGGGCAAACTCTGTTGTTTCTGGTTCGCCCTGTCGTCGGGGATACTACGGTATTCTCCGGGAGTTTCTTCGGGAGTACTGTAAATGCGTCTGTTAAAGCCACGCATTTCACCACCCTGTTCTTGTAAAAAGTCACGTCCCTGTGGCTGGAGGTGGAACGCTAGAGTGTTGGGGGTGGTGTAAACGGGCTGGAGGTGTCGGAGTGTGTTCTGCCAGGCGACAGTGTAGGAATTTTCCTCCTGTGCTTGGTCATAGGTGAGGGAGGGGGCGGTGGTCGACTGGAGGATATTTAACAGGTGGTGTGGCCCGTGGAGTCGGTGGTTCTTGGTAAGGGTAGGGGCCCATACGGCCCGCTTAATCCTCATGTTGCTTGGTGTGGCTGTCAGTGTGGTTGGAGGCTGATTGTTGGATAGAGTGGGTGAAGGCTGGGTTTTGTGTCGTGGTAATGCGGCATTGAGTCTCTGGGGAGTACAGGTAGGGGGGTTTTGGGCCTGGTGTAGCTTGACGGTGTGAAGTCGCGGAGAGGTGGGTGGTGTAGGGGTGTGTGAGTATCGGGCGGGTGGGCGTGAGAGGCGGCCTGAGCGGGTGGTGGTGGTGGTGAGGGTTGGGGTGGGGGGAGAAGTGGGCGTTGGAGGTGGGCGTGTTGTCTTGCACGCCGCGGGCGTGGTGGAACGTGGTATTGGTGGAGTGGGCGTACGGGTGGTGGGTGGGGGGAGCGGGGTGGAAGGGGGTTGTGGCAAGGGTGTGGTGGTGCGGGCGGAAGAGGTGGGAGTGGGCGGCTGGGATGGGCGCGTTACTTTGGGTTTGGGTGCGTGGTGGGGCGCGGAGTGGGCTGAGTAGGTGTACGGAGGGGGGTAGGAGAGGGGGGGGTGGTAGTGGGCTGGGGGGAGGGGGTGGTGGCGGGGGCGGGAGATGTGGGAGTGGGGATTGAGGGGGAAACCATGGACGGATGGGGCGAGGGTGAGGGGGGGGTGGCGGGGGAGGTGTCAGGTGAGGTGCCGGGGGCGGGTGAGGTGGAGGTGGTAGAGGGGGCAGAGTGGGAGGGTGAGGAGGAGACGTAGCACTCGTATGCAGCTGTAGATGGTGGGGCGGGGGCCGGAGGGGGCTGGGGGTGTGGGGTTGGGGCAGGGGAGGTGGGCGTGCAGAAGGGGTGCACGTGCCGGTTGCAGAGGGTACGGGGAGTGCCGTGGTAGTCCACGACCACCTGGTAAGGGTTGGGGATTTTGGTGACGGTGTGGGGGCCCGTGAAACGGGGGGCGAGTTTGTGGGGGGTGGGGAGTTGGGCGACGACGACTGTGTCGCCAGGTTTGAAGGGGTTGGTGGCTGTGTCGAGTTCAAGGTCTAAATTCCTCTGTAGGTGGTATATTTGCCCTTTTAGCAAGTGCAGCAGGTCTGTGGCAGGGGCGGAGGTGGGCGGTTGCAGGTGATGGCGTAAGGGTAATAGGAGGGGGGTTTCGCCAAAGATCATTTCGTGGGGGGAAACCCCGTCTTCCTGGGGGCACGAATTCATGCCCCACTGGACGATTTTCACGTGTGCCGGCCAATCGTTGTCTTTCGTAGCCTCGATTCTGGTGCGTAGCTGATTGACCAGGGTACGATGGCTGCGTTCACACACCGCGTTCCCTTGGGGCCAGTATGGTGAGGAGTGGGAGATTTTGTATCCAAAAATCCTGGCCAGTTCTTCCCAGACTTTTCCGGAGAACTCGGGGGCATTATCGGAATGGATGGCTTGGGGAATGCCAAAGTAGGGGAACACGTGTCAGAGTAAGGCATCGGTGACAGCGACGGCGTGATGTTCCTTAGCGGGGCAGGCTACTACGAATTTAGAATACGTGTCGACAAAAGTGATCACGTATTTATATCCAGATTTGGGGGGAAGAGGCCCTACTACGTCGACTGCCAGGAGTTGCCAGGGCTTGTGGGCGGTGATGTGGCCAGATGGCCCGGCGGTCCGGGTAATGTCTTTCCCAAGCGTGCAGGCGCGGCAAGTCTGAATAATTTCCTTGGCGAGGGTGGAGGGGTTCGGGGCCCAGTAGATGTCATTAAACACCTGTAGCAATTTTTTGGTGCCCAAATGGATGCCGTTGTGGGCGTGTAACTGGCGCAGGGTGTCGCGTGCCGCATCGGGGGCCAAGAGAATGTGCCCGGACAGGGTTAAAAGGTGGTCGCCCTGTCGGCACAATTTGGGAAACAGGTGGGCTGGAATCCAGGGGGGCCATTCCTTGTGGTGCCAGAGTTTCAGCAGGTCAGGGTCTGGTTGGACCGCGTGGATGGGAAGGCGGGAGAGGGCATCTGCGTTGGTGTGGAGCTTCCCGGGTCTGTACGAAATCTCATACTGAAACTCCTCTAGGGTGTCACGCCATCGGACGATTTGAGCGTTCTGGGAGTCCGATTGTCGCAGCCACTGGAGCGATTGGTGATCGGTTATTATCGTGACTTGGGTCCCGGAAAGATAAGCCCTAAAATATTGGAGGGCCCAGATTATGCCAAGGCATTCTCGCTTGGTGGCGGCATATTTTTTCTCGGCCGGGTTCAGTGTGCGGCTGGCGCATGTGATAATGTGTTCCCGACCGGCCTGTACCTGGGCTAGAACGGCGCCAATTGCGTCAAGGGAGACGTCCGTGTAGAGGCGAAAAGGGGGGGCATAGTCGGGGAAAGCCACGATGGGGGCCGAGACAAGCTTGTCTTTCAGCTGTTGGAAGGCGGCTCGTCGGTCCTCGGTCCAGAGGAAAGGTTCCCCTTTCCGTGTCAGGTCGTGAAGAGGCTTGGCAATCTGTGCAAACCCCTTCACGAAGCGGCGGTAGTAGGACGCGAGTCCCAAGAAGGCACGGACGCTGTGGACATCCTGCGGAGGTTGTATGTCCGCTATGGCACGAAGCTTGTCGGGATCTGGGGAAATTCCCGCTTGGGAAATCGTATGGCCTAGGAACACGACAGTTTTCGCGGCCAGGACACATTTGGATGGATGTAGCTTGAGGCCTGCCTGGCGAATTCGAGTGAAAACTCGACGGAGGCGCTGCAAGTGGTCGGCCCAGGTCTGGCTAAAAACGACGACGTCATCAAGATAGGCCAAACATATCTCCCAAGTGAGGCCGCTTAAGACAGATTCCATCAGCCTGGAAAATGTGGCAGGGGCGTTGCAGAGACCGAATGGCAGGACATTAAATTCGTAATGTCGGCCATTACTGGTAGAGAAGGCCGTCTTGCCTCGATGATCCGGGTGGACGGGGACCTGCCAATATCCAGACTGGAGGTCAAGGGTAGAAAACCAAGACGCCCTGTAGAGGGAGTCTAGGGAATTGTCAATGCGGGGGAGGGGGGTGGCATCCTTAATTGTGACGTCGTTCATGCGGCGGTAATCTATGCAAAACCGCATCATGCCGTCTTTCTTCTTTACTAGAACAACGGGGGAGGACCACGGGCTGGTGGAGGGGGAGATAACACCTGCCTCTTCCATCTCGCGCACCTGGCGGTCCTCCTCTTCTCTCTGTCGGGGGTTCTTACGTCGGGAAGGTTGTCGTATCGGTGGGCCTGTCGTATGGATCTCGTGAGACAGGTACGTAGTATGTCCTATATCTGCGGGTCCTGTCGCAAACAAATCCTGGAACTCCAGGAGGCGGCGGCGTAAGGCGTCTGACTGTTGGTCGGAGAGATGGTCAGGGACGGGGGGAAGGGGGGCGGGGTGGTGGGAGGGGGACGGGGCGCAGGGCTCGGCTTCTTCAATCTCTCCGATGATAAGCCCTTTGGGGAGGGTAAGAGGGGACGGGGCGAGATTGGCGATGCGAATGGCAGTGCGGTGGGGAGGGAGGAAGGTTGGGGAAACAAGGCAGGCAGAAAGGGGTCCGGAGGGGAGGAGGGGGGAGAACAAAACGGACGGGCCCGAGGGCCTGTTCAGGGGCACCCATGCCTCGTGGTGTGAGGGGATGGTAACGGCGGTGGAGATGGTGGCGGGGAAGGAGGGGGCAAGAGTGGGGTGGGGCAGTGTGGGGGGGGAGGTGAAGAAGGGGGGGGAAGAGAGGGGGTGCTGGGGGGGGGGGAGTCCTCCGGCCCGGGCCGCGGCGTGCAGGTGCAAACGGCTGGAGTGGAACGGGGTGGGGGGCAGAACTGGAGTTGTCGGTGGCGACAGTCGATCGTGGCTCCCAGTTTTTGAAGTAAGTCTAGCCCTAAATACCCGTCATAACTCCGGCAGGAGGAATCAAAAATGATGAATGGGTGTTGGGCAGACACTGGCTGGTGGGTGTCGACCCGTAGGGCCCGAGTCTCCCCACAGATGGGCAGGGGGCCATCCCCCGCGTCCACAAGGTGAGTGGTAGTAGGGCGGAGTGGGCCAAACCGTGATTTGTAGCGGGAGAAACAATGGCTATAAAGGCAGGATCTGGCTGCTCCCGTATCAACTAGTAGTCTGGCCTTCACGCCATTTATTTTCATCTTGTGGTATACTGGGGGGCGATACTTAGGGGTGATGGCCCCCGCCACCGTGGGTTGGTGCGGGGGCAGGCCTAAAAATCCAGCTGGCTAGGGCTCTCGTGTTCCTGTTCCTGCTCTAGTTCTCCTGGAGGGGGTTCGTCCGCAGGCGCCAGCTCGTCCCCTGGGGCCTCGCCTTCTAGGGCGGACACTTTACGCGAACCCGGGGTTGTGTTTCTGCGGTGAGCAGCTTTCAACTGGTCCCGTATGTCGTGAAGGGGGCAGCGGGAGTTGCAGGCTGTGAATTCCCACGGGTTGATCAGAATT
This sequence comes from Coenobita brevimanus, assembly GCF_032717465.1. Taxonomy (NCBI): domain Eukaryota; kingdom Metazoa; phylum Arthropoda; class Malacostraca; order Decapoda; family Coenobitidae; genus Coenobita; species Coenobita brevimanus. Next base: position 33,516,356 of record NC_137013.1, read on the forward strand.
AGGTTTGGGTTTTCTCGCGAGGCGGGGCGCCGACGGGAGGGGTGCGCCCTGGGTGGGCTAGGCGTCGGGGTCGGGCTGGTGTGGGGCAGGGGCGGACACGGTGTGGCTGGGGGAGCCGGGGGTCGGGTGAGGAATTTCTTGACAACATTAATTTGTTGTGGAGAAGGGCAGGCGGTCAGGAGGCGCCGTATCAGCTGTATATCTCTATCCATGTCTCCTGTTGGGTCATGGATAGTAAAGTGTTGCTTCACAACACTTGGGAGTACTCGGAGCAGAGTATTGAATGTATGCTGGTCCCGGGTTTCTTCATCTGCCTCCGGGTAGGCAGCAGTAACCAGGCGTCTTGCCTGCAACAGGGTATTATCTAAATCCCCATCATATGCAAAACTATCCAATTTGGATAGAGCCACCACTTTCCCTAATGATGGGGTGATGGCTTGGACAGCGAACTTGGTAAAGTTCTGCCAGGTGAGTTCTGGGATGATTTTCGGCGCAATATTTGCTGCGGTTTTACCCAGTAGTGGTAGTGTGACTGCAATTTTTTGTTGGTCATTTTCAAAGCCAATCTCTAGTAAGGGTTTAATTATTGCAAGATGTGTGTATGTCATACTGGTCAGGGTCAAACTTGGGTAACTGAATGTGCGGTTCAGTTGCCATTTTTCCAAATATTTCCTGCTTACCTCCCTTCTACGCTCTGATCTAGAACCACCGCTGGCCACCAGTGTAATGCTGGGTTGAATTAGGCTCGACTTCTTGTACCTATTTCACCCAACGTGGAGCGGGGTCCTCTTTCGAGACCGGAGCTAGTGCAATAAAGAGAGGCAGGACATAAAAAAACCTTCGGCAACACCATACACATATATTACCACAGTCAAACACAGGACATTTCAGCAGATATTACAACACAATATAGAGCAATACAAAACCTTATCTAAGGTATGTGTATCTCGCAGGATACTGGCTTTCTAGATACTAATGACAACACAACAAATCCTAGTATTAGGAGTGCAGTAAATACAGGTGCGCGCAGAGTGCGGGAAGGGGGGGGGAGGAGGAGGGGGGGGTTTGTGATTCACTAGGAGGTGGTAAGGGAGACGCGGAGAGTGAATTAAAACGGCGAGGAGAAAGTTATGGTAATACTGGAAGATGCCCGATATTAGCAGGGGAGTTTATGTGGTTTCTGTTAGCGAAGGTCCTTTGACAAATAACTCTGATTCTTGATTTGGCTTTAAGAGCGTGAGCGAGTAATGGAGAGGGTTTTTAGGGGTAGCGTGCAGAGGGAGGGAATATCCTTAATACTTCCTTTCTTGATATTTCCTCGTTAGAGTGGGAACATGTCTCTGTAGGCACAGGCTTATTAATTACACATCTTCCAGGTATGGTACATAGACTCTCACTTCACAACGCGTAACAAGGTCGGGATACTCGTAACACTACTTCACAATATTACTTCGCGGCTAGCCAATAGAACACTAATGATATTTCATCCTCAGTCTTTCTTCCAACAATGGGGATATGTCTTTATAAAGATCCGGGGCGACACTCGCACGTATTTTCACTCGGATCTTAGTCCACATTCTCGTCCTCTAACTTCTCATTGTGATCTGATTTACCCCGATATACATTACATAAATTCACTGCACAATACTTATTCTAGGAGAGAGGGAGTCACACTTAACCTAATTCACTATTGTTACAGGATCACCTGTATTTTCTCATGGAAGGAAACCGGGGCATGACATCGGTGATCCGGCTGGACTGGGGGCACCGTCAAGACGGGGTGAGCCGAGAGTGCACGGGGCGGCTCGCAAGGGCATCCTCTCGCGTCCGGGTCTCCCGGTGGCTTCCGGACTGGGCTCCGGCGTAAGGCCCGTAGGACTGGGGCCGAATAGGTCCAGGAACCTCTGGGTCAGGTCCCGGCGTCGTGGGGGCGTGGCAAGGTCTCGCCCGGATGTCCTAGGGAGGGCCGAGAGAGGCGACAGGCTACGGTCTCCCACGTCCAGAGGCGCCGTCAGGGGAGGACTGCGGCAGCGACTGTCACTGGGGCCCGACAGGTGTGTCTGCTCTAGGGCCAGGCGTAAAGAACAGAGATCGGGGGAGGCAGGGAGGTCTGTCCGGGATGTTCTGGAACAGGACACCTGGAGTTCAGTCTCCGGTTGTGGAGACGTCCCTCTCCTAGCTACGCCCTGGGAGCGACCATAGATCGTCTCTACCTGGACACTGGGGAAGCGACCATTGATCGTCTCTACCCGAACACTGTGGGAGCGACCATTGATCGTCTCGACCGGAGCACTAAGGGAGCGACCATTGATCATCTCTACCTGGACACTGTGGGAGCGACCATTGATCGTCTCGACCGGAACACTAAGGGAGCGACCATTGATCGTCTCTACCTGGACACTGTGGGAGCGACCATTGATCGTCTCGACCGGAACACTAAGGGAGCGACGATTGATCGTCTCAACCTGAACACTACGGGAGCGACCATTGATCGTCTCTACCGAAACACTGTGGGAGCGACCATAGATCGTCTCTACCAGAGGGGCGCTGTCTGGAGTGTTGTTTCTAACTCCACCCCTAGCTAACTCAGTGATTCCGCCACGCGAAGGTAGTGTCTTTCGCCTACGGTGGCGGCGGCGTGGTGGCTGAATGTCACAGGGGCGCACGGCCCGGGCTGACACGCGTCATTGTTGCCCGGAGTGGTGGTGGCTGGTGGTGGCTACCCCGTGGGGTCCGAGTGGGGGTGTCGGCATTCTTGTGGGCGAACTCTGTTGTTCCTGGTTCGCCCTGTCGTCGGGGATACTACGGTATTCTCCGGGAGTTTCTTCGGGAGTACTGTAAATGCGTCTGTTAAAGCCACGCATTTCAGTATGTATTATCTGATGATATTTTATTTATATATATATATATATGTATGTATAATTTTGGTTTTTATTTTTTGGTTTTCAGGGAGGTGAAAAACCTGCCCAAACAAAGTATATTAGAAGAAGCACAACTCTTGCAACTGAAAAATGGGTCGATTATTGCCAGCCCAAACAGTACTTGCAACAATGTATGGTGAGTGATTTATTGTTATTATTTAGGTGGTAGGTGGATATACAGTAGACAGATATTTGGTGGTTCAGTTGTGAGCTTTACCTCTGCAGACGAAGTTGGTGGTGGTTATGTATTCACCTGTGTTTGTTTGTCCACACTATCACCAAAAGGTCTCGATGAATTTCAGTAAAATTTTGTGGAAGGGTGGGCCATGGGCCAAAAAAGGATTAAATTTGGGGGCAGATCCAGATCAGGATCCTGCAGTTGCACTGAGGAAGGTATACGCTCTGAGTGTCTTCTTGTCCTTTATATATACTTGTGTCTTACTTGTTGGGACTGATCCATGCAAGCATCACATTCGTCTTATGTTTTGCCTTTTTAGGAGAAGGAAATCCAAACTTAACCACATTTCTGAAGCATCCATGAACTTCTTCAGAAAAATAATTGTATTGCTTTCCATGAAGTTTTTCTTCAATGTGAAGCTTTGTTGGACCTCACATTGTTGTTTCGTATTTTTTGCTGTGTTTTTTAGATGCAGTAAGAAACATAGGTTTATTACCCCTTTGAGGGTGTCTGTACCTGGGGTAAAAAAAAAAGAAAAAAAATCTGTACTGGAGCTACCAGAGCAGGCAGGTCCTGTCTCTTGGTTTGACTCTTAAGGGCAACTGTCACTGATCTGATATGGCATAACTTGCAAAAAAAAAAAATAATAATAATAATAATAATAATAACCTGGTACCAAAGCATTGTTGGGGACATCAGAAACTAGAAAAATTTGAGCTGATAAAGGTTGGCAGGGCTGTGTTACTTTTTACTCCAACTTTGCCCAATGTTTTTTTTTCTATTCTGATTGATTATGTAGTACATATTAAAAGTATGTTCTGTTCTGCCTTACATACTGAACGTTGCTAATTTTTCTTTTCAGTAATAATACTTTTCATACTTGCCTTCATGTGTATATAATTTTTTTGGAAGTACATTACATATAGATAGTTCAATTGCTACCTGTATAACTTTAATTTATGTTTTCTAGTTTTTGAAAAAGTAAATATATTGAAATATATTTTGATATATTTTGCTGTTGATTGGAGACATGAATGGCAAAGTTGGGAATGTACGAGTGGATGGAGTGGTTGGTCAGTGGGGTGTGCCAGCTGATGTAGATGGGAATGGTAGTGCTTTGGTGGACATCTGTGCTTGTAAAGGGTTGGCAATAGCCAACACCTACTTTCGTCATAAGATGATCCACCGGTATGCATGGAGAGTAATGAGGAGGATGGATGGTGAACTTGTTGAATGAAAGGCAATGATAGACTACGTGTGTGTGGATGAGCGAATGAGAAGACAAGTGTTGGATGCAAGAGTGTGGAGAGGGTGGGGGAATGGAGTCTCGGACCATCACTTAGTGATGGCCAAGGTAAAGATGCAAAGAAAGTGGTTGAGGAGGCGAAGGGGAAGACAGGTGGAAGCAGCTCCTGTGAGAAGAGTGGAGAAATTGCAAGATAGTAAGAAAATGACAGAGTATAAGAGCATAGTGGAAGAAAGATTGGGAAGGTATGAGCTAGAGCAGATGGAAGGGGTGGAAGACGTATGTAAAATATTCACGGAAGAGATAGGCGCAGCGTGTGAGGCGATTTGTGGAGTGAGGAGGAGATGCAAGGGTGTGCAAGGGACAGCATGGTGGAATGATGAGGTGAAACGAGCTGTGGAACAAAAGAAGGAGGCATATGGTGAATGGTTGGCGAGTAGAGGTAGGGGAGAAGATGAGAGAGAGGAGAGAGAGGTATATGTGAGCAGAAGGGAGGTTAAGAGACTGGTGAAGGAGAGTAAGAAGAAAGTGGATGAAGAGTTTGGGAGGAATCTGAGTGTGAAATGGAGGGAGAGTAAGAAATTGTTTTGGAAGGAGGTAAAGAAAGTAAGGCAGTGTGAAAGGGGAAGTAATAGGGGAGTGAAAGATAGGAATAATAGATTGTTGGTGGAGAAGAGAGAGAAATTGAGGAGATGGAAGGAGCACTTTGAGGATTTGTTGAATGTAGAGAATGAGAGCAGTGTGAGTATAAGTGGTTGGGGAATGGCTGGGAGAAGAGATGAGAGGAGGGAGGGAGAGATCAGTAGGGCGGAAGTAGTGGAAGCGATGAAGAAGATTAAGTTGGGAAAGGCCCCAGGAATTGATGGAGTGTGTGATGAAATGCTTAGGTATGGGGGCGAGATTGTTGTGGAGTGGATATGGAAGTTGTGTAGATTGGCTTGGGAAGAGGGAAGGGTTCCAGAGGACTGGAAATCAGGTATAATTGTTCCTCTGTACAAAGGAAAAGGGGAGAGAGAAGTATGTGGTAACCATAGGGGTATTTGCCTTCTTAGTGTGACTGGTAAAATATATGGTAGAATACTCATTGATGGGGTTAGGCATATGACAAAGGAGCTAGTTGGAGAAGAACAAGGGGGATTTAGGAAGGGAAAAGGGTGTGTAGAGCAGATATTTGTTCTAAGATGTTTAGTGGAGAAGTATCTAGAGAAAGGAAGGAAAGTGTATGCTGCCTTCATGGACTTGGAGAAAGCTTATGACAGAATAGATAGGCAAGGTATGTGGAAGGTATTAAGAATATATGGAGTGGAGGGGAAATTGTTGAGTGCTGTGAAGAGTATGTACGAGGGAGCTAGGGCTACGGTGCGAGTGGATGGTGAGCTGAGTGACTTCTTTGATTTCAGTGTGGGACTGAAACAGGGGTGTGTGATGTCTCCATGGCTGTTTAATATATATATATGGATGGGGTTGTAAAGGAGGTGCAAGGTAGGGCAGTGGATGTGGGGCTGGCCCTAATGAATGATGGTGAGATTTGGAAGCTTCCTGTGTTGCTGTTTGCTGCTGATACAGTATTGTTGAGTGAAGATGAATGGGAGTTGCAAGGTTTGGTGAATGAATTTGGGACAGTGTGTAGGAGGAGGAAGCTGAAAGTTAATGTAAACAAAAGTAAAGTTATGGTGTTTGAGAGGAATGAAGTCACAGAGTGTGCAGTGAGGTTGGATGGTGAGGATATGGAGAATGAGAGTGCATTCAAGTACTTGGGTAGTGTACTGAGTAAGGAGGGAACTTTGGGGGATGAAGTACGTGAAAGGGTACAGCAGGGAAGGAAGGTTGTTGGTACACCGAATGCAGTGATGAGAAATAGGGAGGTGAGTATGGAAGTTAAGAAGTCTCTGCATGATGGTATTGTGATCCCTACCCTGACGTATGGACCTTGCAAGAGGGGAACAAGTCAAGAGTGAGAGCAGTGGAAATGAGTTACTTGAGAGGAGCATGTGGAGTGACGTGGAGGGACAGGTTGACGAATGAAGAAGTGAAGGAACGTTGTGGGGTAGATGTGGATGTGGTTGAGAAGATTAGGAGAAATACACTGAGGTGGTTTGGACATGTGGAGAGAATGGAGAATGAAAGACTGACTAAGAGGGTGTATGTAGGTGAGGTGGAGGGAGGGAGAGGGAGGGGTAGACCGAGGATGAGGTGGAGGGATGGAGTTGAGAGGTATATGAGGGAGGGGGGGTGAGTTGGGGGGAGGGTAGTCAAATGGTGGGTGACAGAGTGACTTGGAGGCGTTTTGTCTGCGGCCACCCTTTGCGGGATTAGGGCGTCGGGCTATAGATAGATAGATAGATCTTGTAATACTGTGTAAAGAATTACGGATCTTCATGAGTATTATTAAAGCATTATCACTACTACTACCACCACCACCCTCCTACCACAATCACCACACCACCACATCCTAAGATTTTCTATCCATATTGCAGATAAATAACAAGAAGGGTGATAAGGCGAGAGTGCAAAAAAAAAAATCCAGTGCAAAGAAAAACAAGGAAAGTGATGGCCAAGAATGAACTGTGCTCATGCTGACCAAGAATCATTTCAAGAATTTTCAAGTTGCAAAACTTTTCAATATTAAAGGTTCAAGATTTAGGTTGCAAGAATATTCTAGATTTATTTCAAGAATATTCAAGGTTTATTTCAAGAATTTTCAATATTTCCAAGAATTTTCAAAAAAAAGTTGCTAGAATTTTCAAAAGTTGCAAAAATTTTCAAGTTGCAAAAATTTTCAATATTAATTTAAGATTTAGGTTGCAAGAATTTTCAAGCTTTATTTCAAGAATATTTAAGATTTATTTCAAGAATATTCAAGGTTTATTTCAAGAATTTTCAAAATTTCCAAGAATTTTCACAAAAAAGTTGCAAAGATTTTCAAAAAAAGATGCAAAAAATTTTGTTGCAAAACTTTTTAATATTAAAGTTTCATGAATTTTCAAGATTTATTTCAAGAACATTCAAGATTTGCGAAAATTTTCCCAAAAAGTTGCCGAGAATTTGAAGAAAGTTGCCAACAAGAAAAATCACCCAAAGAAATAAATTGCCTGAAGTTCTAGTTTTGAGGCATGGAGCTAATTGAAGAAATAGTGGCCATGTAGAGAGGATGGAGGGTGAAAGACTGACGAAGAGAGTGTATGTGAGTGAGGTGGAGGGGGAAAGAGGGAGGGGGAGGCCAAGGATGAGATGGAGAGATGGGGTGGAGAGGTATATGAGAGAGGGGGGTGTGAGTTGGGAGCAGGGGAGTGAAATGGCAGGGGACAGGGCGACTTGGAGGCGATTTGTTTGTGGCCACCCCAAACGGGATTGAGGCGTCTGGCAATAGATAGATAGATAGATAGAAGTATTTGTGTATATTTCTGTATCTACCCACACGCTTATAATAACCATTTACCTACCAACGTATATCCACATATCTGCCCACATACACACTTACCAACCCACGGGCATCTACCTTCACTTATCAACCCACATACTTATCTACCCACATATAAATCTACCCACGTACTTATCTACCCACATATTCATCTACTTGTATGAAAGAGTATGTGTGTGCATTTTTGGAGAGAATAACTAGGAGTGTGAGTGAGGTGGTGGAGGAGACCAAGGATGAGATGGAGTGGAGAGGTATATGAGACTGACAAGGAGAGTGTATGAGTGAGGGGGAGAGGGAGGGGGAGGCCAAGGATGAGATGGTGGGAATGGAGTGGAGAGGTATGTGAGACTGATGATGAGAATGTGAGTAAGGTTGAGGGGGGGAGAGGGAGGGGGAGGCCAAGGATGAGATGGAGGGATGGAGTGGAGAGGTATATGAGAGAGGGGGGTGTGAGCGGGAGCAGGGCAGTGAAATGGCAGGGGACAGGGTGTCATTGAGACGATTTGTTTGTGGCCACCCTTTACGGGATTAAGGCATCTGGCAATAGACAATATAATAGCCCATTTCAATAGCACTTCTTCGTAACTAGCATTATATTCTAGTGTAAATAGATGTAAAATTTGTATATAATTGGTCCAAATTATACTTTTCCAGTTTGACCTTATTCTCCTCTATAGCACTTCTTCATGACTAGCAGCATATTCTAGTGTTAATCTATTGTTACAACTCAGCATTCAAGATGGAGAGATGGCAATTTTAGGCAAAGTTAGAGTGAAAAAAGTATAACACTTCTTTGTGACCAGTATCGTGTTCTATTGTTATTCTATAGCTACACCCCTTTCCATAGCACTTCTTCGTGACTAGCATCATATTCCAGTGATAATCTGTTACATATTATACCTCATTTCCATAGCACTTCTTTGTGACTAGCATCATATTCTAGTGTTAATGTTACTTCATAATTGATAGATTGACTAGGAGAGAATAGTTAGATTGACTAGGAGAGAATAGTCATGCTAGAGACTGACTAGGAGAGTATGTATAAATTTATGCCGAGACTGACTAGGAGAGTATGTTTAAATTTATGGTTGACTGACTAGGAGAGTATAAATTTATGCAAGAGACTGACTAGGAGAGTATTTGAATTTATTGAAGAGACTGACTAGGAGAGTGTTATAAGTATTTGGTAATATATATATATATATATATATATATATATATTTTTCTCTCTCTCTCTCTCTCATTTGTGGTAATACTATATATTTTTTTCACAGGACCCACAAGCTAGCTCGCTCTCCTTGAATGGGCTCAACTCAGCTCACTGGCATATGAACCCAAATGCAGCTCATCTCAGCTTCCTCTCCTTGGCTGAGCTCATCTCCTGTGGCTCCTAAGCAAGTAAGTTTTGATTCTCTCTCTCTCTCTCTCTCTCAGTATATATATAAAATTTTGTTTCTATTGGCGCCTGGTGGTTTAGTGGGTAATTATTGTGCTCCAATCGGATTGAGCCGGTGAAGGTTTATATCCAAGGGGAGGTTGGGGTTTATTGCTCATGTAATGCCACTCAGGAATGAGTTAGGTTGGTCACTCTCGTCTTAAATGTCAGGACCAACTGCCTAGCCCCGGGCTCTTACGCTCCTCATGGGGCAATGTAGGATTGGATGATGGATGGAGTTGATGAACGAAGAGAATGGTTTGCAGTGATGTGCCAGAAAGAAAGAAAAAAAAGTGCTTAGTTACTCTGTTGTATGACAAAATTACATTACCTGGCTAAATTTTGTCACCTTATTGTTTATTTAAAATATGAGTTAAACAAAATGTATATTTTAATATGGACAGTTGCATCATTTAACGGACAGTCAACCTAAGAAGTGATGGTAGAGTATATAGAAGGTTTTGGTCGATGATAATGGATAATACTCCTCTTATATGGCAAAGTACTTAAACATTTCAGAAATGTAGGAAACAGTTTTAGTTACGATAATAAGAAATCCTAAACGGAAGTAGTTGAAATTTTAGAACTATCACTCAAGGAATAAGTTGTGGAGTTTAATTGTTTTTGGTAGCATAAGACTGAAAAGAAAAGGCATTCAGGAAACAATGAAAATCTGTCATTTCTATGAGATATTTACCTTTAGACTTCTAGTGAGTAAAGTTATTTGTTTGTTTTTGTCTCCATGGACAATGACAAAGCAGGAATGCAGCGTAAGTTAGTAGGCTATTTTTAATGGCTTAATCAACAAGCACGGATGAAAATAACTTAGTCAAGCAGTTATTACACCACATTTGGCCATTTTTCCAAAAAGAAAAATCTGTGGAAGACTTACGATAAGCCCGAGAACTATCAGTGAATGAAATAAAGAAGAACCTTGCGAATTTGCCGAGAATCAGAGTTCCATGGAGAATGCAAACCTCGGTGCCTGAACGACCATCAAGAGTAATAAAATGCAATAAACGTATGCGTTCAAAACTTCTAGATCAGCATTTTCAGTTAGACAGGATATAGTGGTTTATTTAAAGATTTGAAAGTTCAAACAAGTGTCCCCCCCTCCCCCCCATGAATTTGTAAGCCCACGTTTGTCCTCTTTACTCCCTAGTGTAAGAGAAAAAGGTAAACCCTGTCATACCTAGTCATTTTGCATCAGTAGGGAATAAAGTAGATACAGTAATTCATTCATTCATTGCCAGACGCCATGTATCCTCAAAACGGGGTGGCCAAGGCTTAGAGTTAATTGTTTTACAGGGAGGGGCACTAATCCTCCACCAACCCCACTTAATACGTAGGGAGATACAGTAATTACATTTATTAATATGTCTGGTGGGAGGCATGGATAAAAGGCAGAAAAGGTGTTGCTGCAGCTTTGGGTAGAGTAGCCTTCCTAATAATTTTATTTTTTTGTGGGATCCTTATTGTTCCTATATCAGCATAGCATTTGAAAATCAAGTAGTGTATTGCTTTCATGAGAATTTCCTAGGTTGGCCTTTGAAACTATATGATCATTTTTTGAAATACTTACAGTAGGTGTTAACATGAGCACATTGCTAATTCAAATCGAGAAACACATATGTTACAGGTTAGCTTTTGAATATATCATTGCCTCAGGTTATTCATTTCTCATAAACCTTAGTGTGAAATTTTTTTCTTTTCTTTTAGAAGTGATCTGAAACTTTGCCATCACTTCTTGAGGTGACTATACAAGAGGATATTGTGTAATATAGACATAAGTCATATAATGTATGTTCCTTCAGTTTTTGGAAAGGATGGTAAAATAAAAAAAAAATCGGTAACATTAAAACATGTCCCAAAGGAATATCAGGTAGGCCTCAGTTTGAGCCTCTGGATGAGAAAGTGATGCAAGAAACGTAATTTTTCATTCCAGTGATATAACAGATGTAGATATGAAAGCCAATGCTGCTGAACTCATTAGTAATATAACTAAATGACTGTAAGGGATAGCCAGTAGGAAGCCCAGTGTACCCTTGATTAAAAAAAAAAAAAATTGGTACTTAGCTCTTTTAAGATGTGAAATTCGTCATTTTTGGTTCAGTCTGTAGTGGTGGCTTTCCAGTTAGACAGAATTGGTCGAGTTGCCATGTAGTGCAATGTTAGTGACAAAATCCGCTATATACAGTAATACCTCGAACAATACCCCTAGATACGATGGGGGTAAAAGTACCACCATACCCCGCCTAACGATGGCCAAACCCCAGTTTAACAATGGGTTTTGATTTTTTTTTTTTTTACTGATTTTGGTTATATTTTTTACTAAAATTTTGTGTTTAGGTTGATTTATAAACTGTTTTTAGACTTAGATTAATTTGTTTTAGCCATAGGTGGGTGAACATCATCATTTTGGGGTGTAGTTTACTAAGCTTGATTTTTTCCAGACATATTTGATGATTTTCGGATTTTATTTGTTGGTTTTAGTGGGGTATTTACAGGTGATAGGCTTAGGTTAGCTTCCTTGACAGCTGTTAGGCCATTTAGATTGGCTTTACACTTGTTTTTTGAAGCATTTGGGTGGGTTTAGGACATAGCTGGGGGGGGGGGGACCCAAGGCTGGTAAGCGCTCCACATTGCTGTACATGTTGAAAGTACCCCGATATACGATACCGTGCCTGACAATGGGGTTTTACCTAACCAATTAGATCATTAAACTGGGGTATGCCTTTATCTGGAAAATGACACAAATGAACGATACAAAGTGTAATAATTGTGTCATTTCCCATAAATCATTGGATGTGTATCGTAATGGCTTGCACTGAAATGGTGCCAATACTTATTTTTATCGAGGCAACACAGATGCAATATAGCCAGTCAAAAAGGATTCATTCATGGGTGATATTTTTTTTCGAGTAGTTTAGTGAATTTAATGGTCTATAATTTTGCTCTCGTAACTGCTCTTACCCTTGACTTTTCATTTTCATGCCACACCTTAGTCTCACATCCATATGTTTAAGTTGGCACTAACACTTCTTCATGTAAGCCTTGTGGAGCTGCTTGTGTTGCAGCTGCACGAGGCTGACATGAAGGAGTGTGAGTGCCAACTTTAACATATGGATGCGAGACTTTGGTTTTCATGAAAATGAAAAGTCAAGAGTAAGAACAGTGGAGATGGGACTGCTGAGGAATGTATGTGGAATACAGAGGGTGGATAGGATACGAAATAATGTGATTCGTGAAAGATACGGAATGAGGAAGTCGGTGGACACCAGAATTGACGAGAGTGTACTGAGATGATATGGTCATGTGGAGAGAATGGATAACATTAGAGTGGTGAAAAAGGTATATCTGAGCGAATTTGAAGGAGGGAGGAGGCGAGGTAGGCCAAGGAGAAGGTGGAGAGATATGGTGGATGAATGTGTGAGGAAGAGAGGTTTGGAAGTCGGTGAGGCTAGGGAACTGACAGGAGATTGAGCTGGCTGGATGAATTTTGAGAGATGTGCATGATCAGGGATTTTTGGCACCCCTTTTTAACGTGGCAGCGTCTGGATTGACTCTGTCGGATACGATATGTGAAGCTACAGAATGTGGTGAATGTTTTGGGCGTATCCGACAGAGCCAGGATTCCGGGGGCTTGAATGATGAGTGAATGGAAGCGTGGCCCATTGGATTGGGCAATTTTGGGCTGTCTGGACATTGCTACTCTTCACCCTGCCCTTGAGTGGGAAAGGTGGTCCTGATGATGAAGTTTATCCAAAAATATAGAATAGTTACAATAGTTATTTTTTCAGGTTATTTCATTTATTTTTTCGGGTTATTTCAGTTTTTTTCATTTTTTTGGAAAGTGGTTTTATGACCTAAATTTTCGGATTTTTACTGTCCCAAATCTTTCACCAATAATGCTTGTGTACATCGTTATTATTTTTTTTACCGTTATTATTATTATTATTGTTTTTTTTAACTTAAGATAGCATTAGTCTGTTCATTTTAAGTTGGTGCAAATGTCTGTTATGAAGGGCTGTGGAAAGGATGTAGGCATCTCTGTCTCTCTCTCTCTCTCTCTCACACACACACACACACACACACACACACACACACACACACACGTTACATTAAACATATTTTTGTATAATTACGGAAGGCCCCTAACACCTCCTCCTAAGTGATTTATTTTGCTTTTTAAACCTTACCATCCTCTTCTTCTGTGAGTTATTGTTGGATAAGGAAGCTCCCTAACACCTTTCCCTCAGTGATTTATTTTGATTTTTACACCTTGCCATTTTGTTATATAAATAAATTTTAAGGTCCCTAACTCCTTTTCTAAAGTGATTTATTTTGATTTTTAACAATTCTATCCTCTTTTGTCAATTAATGTGGCATAAGTTTGATAGGAACCATTTTTATCCCAGAATAAATTGCTAAGGAAGAGGTGTTGGGGAGATACATACCCAGACTAGAGGGCAAATTTGACTAGTAACCAGGGAGACTTGTTCATATACTTAATAATTGCTCACTTGATGGCCATGTATAGTCAGGGTATAGGCAGAATTTGACTAGTAACCAAGGAGACATGTACCTCATAATTACTGTGTATGTGTGGTAGGTGGGGGAGCTCACCATCCACTCACTCAATGTAGCGCTGCTCTCGGGTGTCTGCCCTGTCCTATCCTCCATCTTTCTTTCCTTCCATCTTCTTCTATTTTTCTTTCCTTCATTCTTTCCTCGTCTTCTGCCTACGGGTGACTTTACACTTCCTCTTCTGTCTTTCATTCCTTCATTCTTTCCTCTTCCTTCTGCGTATGGGTGACTCTACACTGAGTGACAAGCCAAATGGTATCCTATACACCAGGAAACAACTATGCTGGGTGGTAACCATATAACCAAATTTTGGTGCCTGGTGGTTTAGTGGATAATTATTGTGCTCCAGTTGGATTGAGCTGGTGAAGGTTTATATCCAAGGGGTGATTGGGGTTTATTGCTCATGTAATGCTACTCAGGGATGAGTGAGGTTGGTCACTGTCATCTTAAATGTTAGGACCAACTGCCTAGCCCCAGGCTCCTACGCTCCTCATGGGGCAACGTAGGATTGGATGATGGATGGATGATGTGTGGTGTAGTCATCTTGGAAGGAAAATTTGACTAGTAACCAAGGAGACTCATTCATACCTCTTAATTACTCAGTGTATGGTGTGGTATAGTCATCTTGTAGGGAAAAAATTTGACTAGTAACCAAGGAGACTCAATTGTACCTCATAATTACTGTGTATGGTGTGGTATTGTCATATTGTAGGGAAAAATTGACTAGTAATCAAGGAAACTCATTCATACCTCATAATTACTGCTTGTGGTTTGGTATAGTCATCTTGTAGGGAAAGTTTGACTATAGTCATGGCAGACGACTCTGAGGTTGTCATTATCGTACCCTGGCAACCTACCATTCAAAACTGCGTCCCATTTCTCATATAACAAGAGACTCAAGTGATTCGTGTATAATATGTTCGTGTATTCTAATATTCGTGTATAATATATTTGTGCATAATAATGATTCATGTATAATACGATACAAAATCGGATGGACTTTTGAATGACAGGTTGCCAGGGTACGATAACGACAACCTCAGAGTTGTGCGCCGCGACTATAGTAACCAAGGAGACACATTTGTACAGTCTGCCTAAGAAATGATGGCAGAATATCTAGATTATTTCAGTCAATGATAATGCACATACTCTTCGTATATCTTTAACCTGCTGCATGCTGGCTATTTTTAGCCCTATGGGTCACCCCAGTGCCGGCCATTTTTAAACCTTTTTTCTTTTTTGGCTAAAATGATAGATTTTGATGTGGAAACAATGAATTTCGCCATTAAAATGCTCACCGAGGCTCGGAAATGAGTTTTATTGAGTCCTGCATACTCGTGTACAGGTATAGCCACTCTCACGCTTACCACGTACATGAGAGAAAGCCGTTTTCTATGTAAGATATACTCAGGTATTTATGCTGGGAAGGTATAGCAATGTTCAGTACACTTTTCTGATTACTTATTACTTCAGTGTCTATTACAATTTGCATGTCTGTCACTGTGAATGCATTATCTTACACTTACTTGAAGACAGGTACAACCTGACTTTATTACGTACAGTCCTGGCACTTACAAGAAGGTATTTACAACTTGACTTCACTATATAGCCCTTACAGTTGCAAGAAAATATTTACAACTTACATGAAAATATTTACAAAATGCCTTCACTATGTACAGCACTGGGTGAGGCACAAAGGCAGAATGAGGCAGAGCGAACGTGAGGGGGGGAGCGAGTGAGTGTATGGCCTTGACAGTCTGAGGGATGGTAGAGCAACAGTTACCATACATGCCAGCCAATTTTTACCTGCGAATCTTGAAAAATACGGTCACATTGAATTTTTTTATTGTAAACCGTTTTAAAACTGCACTTGCAATGGCCGCAAAATTGTCAGACCATTTTAAAACAGCACTGGCATGCGGCGGGTTAAAAAGTGAAACCTATTATGTAAACCTGTTACAGAATATAAGTTAAAGAACTGGTATATATTTACCTGTATCATAGGAAGCAGTTCATTAGTTATGATAATAGGAAATCGTAAACGGAACAAATTCAAATTTCACAACTGTTGGTCAGGGACAATCATGAATAATGTACGGAGTTCTAATCTAGTATGGTATTATTCATAAACTAATTTTCGTTGCAATGTTAGGGAATAATAGTCATATATTTCCAATATCTCCATATCTGATGACGACAGAGAATGCCAATTTGTGTCACTGCCTTCTAATAAAATGCAAAGGTTCGTAAACATATCATTGATCTCAAAACTTCCAAACCAGAATTTTTAGTTAAGCAGGACATAGCGGTTTATTTTAAAAGAAAGGTATGACATTAAAAGATAAGAGCAAAAAGTGTGTGCTTTTGCATGATTTGGTCCTCTTTATTGCCTAGTGTAAGAGAAGAACAAAATCAATCATACCTTTTTACAACTTGAAGATAATTTAGCGTCATCTGGGGATACAGAAGCTAATTATAAGTGAGGGAAAGACAGGGAATAAATAAATAAATTGCAGAATAAATAAATAAAAGGCAGAATGGTCTTGCTGCTACTGCAGGTAGGATATCATTACCAAGAATAATTTGATTGTTGTGGCAAACTTGTTCTGTCATCACCATAGTGTTTGAAAATAGGGTAGTGAATTGCAGTAATCCCTCTAATATCCGACGTAATAGAGCCATAGGCAGGTCCGGATATTGGGCCCCAGCTTATGGACTTGTACTTATGGACCCTAACTCGGAGAAATGCCTATACAACTCCCTCTGGACATGCATAGCACCTATTTAAGACCCAAATCACACCAATAAGGCACATAAAAAAGACTGAAATAAATGCAAAAGAAGCATAAAATGAGGTTTTTGAGGTAGGTTCATATAATATTCAACATTCTGGGTACTTACAAGTCCCTGGCTCCTGGACTGGTAGTTATGGACCCTAACCTAGCCTAACTCAGAAAAACACCTTCCTACTGCACATGCATAGCACCTCAGACACAGCATATTCACACCAATAAGGGACATAAAAGAGTGAAATGACGTGTTTGATGTAAGTATAGTATGGAAAATACAGTCGAGTACAGTATGAAACATTCTGCCTACTTAGAGCAAGTCGATGGCCATCTCGAATAACCACCTCCTCTCGGACTCTGACAGTAAGAAGGATTTCCTGAAGCACTTGCAGTACACTGTTCATGAAGTCTTGCACTGAACTTAGTCATTCGCACTCAGAAGTCCGTTCTCTTCACAGTGCGCACTATTGTCTAACTTATGCTCCATTATAACTTAAGTGTTGCACTCTGCACTTTAACTTTTTCCACTCTTATAACCATTTTCTAAAGCTAAAACACACGTCTATGTACGTTAAATTTAGTTCAAAAATTCTTTTCACTTGCAACTGTAAATCCTTAACACAATGCACTGTTTTTTTCACTGCACAACACTGTAAATTCCAGTGTTGTCTAGTGGAGAAGTTCTTGGCGTCTATTCACTGTCAGAGTCCGAGAGTATCAATGGGAGGTGATCTAGGGGTGTGTCGCTGGGTCGTAGTGATGGCGTACCCACTGCAGACGACTCTGAAGACAGACGCAAACTCACGTTGAGCGGTGACTCCACCGTGGCTGATGTGCTGGGCTGTGGCTCGGAGCATGAGGGCCTGTCTTGGGGAGGCAACGGAGTGGAGCCAGGGCTGGGCACAGCGGGGGTCACGGGCCTGAAAAAACTGTCAATCGTTGATTGACTCAAGGAACGACGATTCTGACGATTGATGATGTGCTGCCTGAAAGCACGCACTTCCTCCACAAGTCCCAAGGGCTCCATCTCCCTGTCGCTGTCCGGGTGTTTCAGGTAGTCTAGAACGAACTCTAAGTGTTCCCAGAGTGTGCTTAGTTTGGGAATGGCTGGAGTTGTCATGCTGAGAGGAGTCTGCATCATCGTCGCCGTCCTCGCTGGAATCTTCAAACTGGGTACTGACACCTGCAACTGAAGATGCGATCTCGATATCAGACGGTCTGATACCCAGGATCTCCCTTGTCGTCATCCAACCACTCACACACATCATCCACATCAACATCGTTGCCATGCGTACGTGGACGTGCATGGAAGTCATCCACGTCAAAACCTAGGAAATCGTACTCCACATCCGTTCCGAGAAGCAGAAGAGACCAACCATTTTCTAGTCTTGACAGGGACTTCCTTCCATGCACTGGCCCAGTTGTAGATTGCAGACTTGATGTTGTAGTGGTGAAGGTTTTCCAAAGTCCGCTGGCCTCGCGTGTCCCGTCCCTCCCTGCGCTCGTCCTTGTCCTCGAGAGCAACCATCACTTCATCCAGGAACTTCCGTCGGTATAGGCGCTTTGTTGCCACGATCACTCCTTGGTCCGTTGGTTGGATGAGAGCAGTCGTATTAGGTGGCAGAAACATGCACCTAATCCGGCCATTCTTATCCACCAAGTCCTTGTCGCACGGGTGGGCAGGTGCATTGTCGAGGAGGAGGGCGGCCTTTACCTGGTCGTGCGGGATTCCCAGTTTCTCCGTCTGGTAATGTATGACCTCCTTGACGAAGTGGCGGTGGAACCAGTCTTTGAAGATCTGGGCTGTAAACCATGCCTTCAAAGAATGGTACCAGATGACAGGAAGGACATCCATCACCCCACAAAGATGCCGAGGCTGCTTTGCACGGCCAACAATAATGGGCTTA
Organism: Coenobita brevimanus; assembly: GCF_032717465.1. Lineage (NCBI taxonomy): Eukaryota > Metazoa > Arthropoda > Malacostraca > Decapoda > Coenobitidae > Coenobita > Coenobita brevimanus. The sequence continues at coordinate 33,534,840 of NC_137013.1, forward strand.
AGCTGGTGCATGCTGTTAGCATTGGCACAACACAAAGCAGATATCCGTTCCTTGGAGAGCTTGTGGCCAGGTACAGGCTTCTCCGTCTCCTCGGCTAGAGTGTTCGTTGGCAAAGAGCGATAGAATAAACCAGTTTCGTCAGCGTTGTAGACTTGACCGAGAGTGAGGCCCTCCCTGTCGATCAAGCCCTTCACCTTGTGCCGAAACTTGTCAACTCCATCCTCGTTAGCGTCCAAAGCTTCGCCATGAGCTTTACGGTTGGTAAGGCCATGTCATAACTTGAACGCGATGAGCCAACCCTCGGAAGCCTTGAAGTCTAGGGCGTCGTGAAGCCTGGCGAACTTCTCAGCAGCAGCCTTCAGCTCCGTACCACGTACCATCACACCAGCAGCACGTTGCTGTCGATACCAAATCAGCGTGGATCGGTCGACTTCAGGAAACTTGGGAGTAAACATCACCTTCCTCTCCACGTTGCGTTTGCTTCTCGACGAAAAGTCAGCCGTGTACTGCATGAGTTTGTCTCGGGATCTCTTAATATCAAACAAAGTAGATCGGGCCAGGTTGAACTCGCGGAGGATGCGGGAAGCAGATCACCCTGCATCTACTTTCTCCAATATCTCCCGCTTCTTCTCCAGAGTCAACACCACTCTCTTCCTCTTCTCAGGTGGTGGGGCCATCATCACACACACGAAGGAGAGGCACGTGAGCAGCAGGAGTGCCTGCAGCAGGTAAGGCACCACCACAAAAGCGAGCATGTGGGCAACGATGACGATGAGCGTGCCCTTGCGACGAGAGAGAGGCGGAAAGTGGGGAGGATGCAGGGGCACTCTAGCGGACGTCGGAGGAATGACGCGCCACAACAAAGCTGTCCCGCGCCCCAAGTTCAAATTACGGGCGGGATTTATTTTATTATTATTATTTTGTGTGTACCGTTATTTTTCCAGGTTTTTTTTTTCCCTATATTTTCCTCCTTCCGACCCCCTCCCCCTGCCCCACACCTGCTACTCCACACCCACCTCCTACCCCACACCTGCTCCTCCTCACCTGCCTCACATTTTCCTCACACTACCCCTGCCCCAGCCCCAGCCCCACACTTGCCCCAGCCCCACACCTACCCCATTCCTCCTTCCTCACACCTCTTCCTCCCCCACACATTTCCCAGGTATGTATTATTTCGGAATTACACCTGAGTAGCGGAAACATCATTTAATGTGTTGTCATTAACTGATGCAATTTTAAGCAATTTCTCTTCTATATTCATCAGGTGTCAATATTATTACTAATTAATTAAAGAGTGGGTGAAGGAACTGTCCAGCTCCCACCTTGGTCCGTTGTCACATGGGCGTTAGAATTACATTAGGTTAGGTTCGTCAGGTTTAGGGTATGAAAAGAACACGGGTTTTTCTCACAAAAAACAAAAACCATGTTTTTTAAATAAACCCCCAAATTTTTGTTTTAATGGTTTATTTGTTTTTAATGTTTTTTCTGTATTAATCGCGTTGATTTTGCATGTTATATATATAATTCATAATTCAAAAAACAGTTCAAGGCCAAATTAAATTAAAAGGAGTATATGACCGCTTAACCCAGCCAATGAGTTGCGTTTGATCCCAGGAGGATGCCAGCTCAACTCAATGCCGGTCCCAAGCCCGGATAAATAGGGGAGGGTTGGTGTCAGGACTGGGTATCCGGCCGTAAAAATTTGCCAAGCCCTGACACTGTATGGTTCATTACCGTATCGTTTAGCGTACAGAATATCAGGTGTTTTCACTGGCTAAATTGAGTAAATGTCTCCCCCTCCCTCCCTGCTTTATCTCTCTGACTGTCTCTTCATGTAAAGTCTGGGTGGCTGGGTCGCTTAGAATAGTCCACACATACACAACCCGCCAGTTTCTGTCAAATTTATGTCGTTTCGCCATGCGTGTCTGTTGTGTGGGGATGGTCTTCTTACGAGGGGGTCGCTAAGAAGGGGTCTTAAATGTGATGCCCTGGCCCTAGGATGTACTGCGCGAACCCACAACAGGCAGGTAAGGTGAACGGCGAGATGTCACAAAGGTGGGACGTTCCGGCCATCACATGCACTCGGCCCTTGCGTGTGACAATCACGTGGTTGCTTGGTTTTTATTTTTTTTCCACTGAATAATATATTTTCAATTTTGATTTTAATAATTTTTATCTAAAGTGTTTATTATATGCCGTGTGGGTGTTGGATGTACCTGAGAGGACGCTTTTGAGGTCATAACCCCTGGGCACAACAAACAATCGGGCTATATGCCATTTTCACCCTGCCTGGCACCATATCTGTGTGGTCATCAACATGAGGCATTGATGTCATCGCTGATGGTGTCGGACTTGTTGAATTGAGTATAGTCTGGGCCAATGTGTTGCTCGTTAATCAGGGCACCAGCACTTATCTGAATGTCATACGTGGGACGCTGATACATAGGCACATCCTCTCAGTCTTCACGTTCCCCTGCACAGTTGGGCCAGAAACCCCAACCTCCCGTCATGATTTAGATCTGTTTCGGCCACATGCACATTGACTACCTGAATATTCTGTCATGAACCAGGAAGCCGAAAGGCTTTTTTAATAGGATGTTACCAGGGTGCCTCTATCCTATTAGGTCTCCAGACTGGAGAAACCCTTTTATACTCTAAAAGGATGTAACCATGCTAGTAGGTTTCCAAATCTGACAAACTTTTATATATTATAAAAGGATGTCACCAAAATGTCACCAAGCTAATAGGTTTCCAAATTTGACAAACTTTTATATATTATAAAAGGATGTCATCAAAATGTCACCAAGCTACACGTTCCAAAAGCTGCAGCCTGTGCTATGGCTGCCTCGATTCGCTTTGCAGAGAACATTTTTGCCGTAGATTAGTTGGGTGGACGGTGCTAGGTGTGCGCGACTGGGAATTGGTTTGCGGCTGGCGTTTTGTTTCGGACACGCGCGATCCTGTTCTTAGTGTGAGCTCACCATCCCACACACACCAGATCCTGTTCTTGGTGTGAGCTCACCATCCCACACACACCAGATCCTGTTCTTGGTGTGTTTTCCTTCTCACACACACCAGATCCTGTAGTCGGTGTGTTTTTTCCTTCTCACACACACCAGTTCCTGTTTTCGGTGTGTTTTTTCCTCCTCACACACACCAGTTCCTGTTGTTGGTGTGTATTTTTCCTTCTCACACACCAGTTCCTGTTCTTGGTGTGCGTTTTCCTTCTCACACACACCAGTTCCTATTCTTGGTGTGCATTTTCCTTCTCACACACACCAGTTCCTGTTCTTGGTGTGCATTTTCCTTCTCACACACACCAGTTCCTGATGTTGGTATGTTTCTCCTCACACACACCAGATCCTGTTCTCGGTGTGTTTCTTCCTTCTCACACACACCAGTTCCTGTTCTTGGTGTGTTTTCTTCATCTCAAGCACATCAGTTCCTGTTCTCGATGTGTTCTAAAGAAAACAAAGATCAAGACCAAGATGACACGGATCAAACTAAGACCAAGATAAGAAGAAACTGAAAGTTATATCTAATGCCTCTAGTCTGAAACGTCTCTCCTACAGTCAAAAGTCTTCTGCCATCATTCAACACAGAGACCGAATGCAATATATAAAACTCCAAGGCCTATGCAATGATGATGGTAGCATGTCCAATGGAAGGGTGGTTGGGACGGGCATGGTGTGGGTCCGTGCAGCTTACCTCCTCGTGGTGGACCTGGGTAGAGTGATCATTTATATATTGTTGCTGTGGCCTCAGGTTCATTGGAATTATGAACCCTGTGGAGTGCAGCCTGAAACTGTCCTCCTGCAGCCCAAGAAGAGTCAAGGCATGTTTGTTTAGCTGGGCAGTAGAAGCACCCAGTTATATCAGCGCCACCACATGAAGGCGACCATCTCCAGACCCATTTATAAATGGTTATTAAACGAGCAGGAATGATCACTCTAGCTGAAAGCTGCAATTTATTTATACGCTTGGTGACATTAAAACCTATACTTAGTGGCATTAAAAATGGTGACATGAAAATATACGTTTGGTGACATGAGTATATAGGCCTATGCTTGGTGACATGAGTATATAGGCCTATGCTTGGTGACATGAGTATATAGGCCTATGCTTGGTGACATGAGTATATAGGCCTATGCTTGGTGACATGAGTATATAGGCCTATGCTTGGTGACATGAGTATATAGGCCTATGCTTGGTGACATGAGTATATAGGCCTATGCTTGGTGACATGAGTATATAGGCCTATGCTTGGTGACATGAGTATATAGGCCTATGCTTGGTGACATGAGTATATAGGCCTATGCTTGGTGACATGAGTATATAGGCCTATGCTTGGTGACATGAGTATATAGGCCTATGCTTGGTGACATGAGTATATAGGCCTATGCTTGGTGACGAGTATATAGGCCTATGCTTGGTGACGAGTATATAGGCCTATGCTTGGTGACATGACTATATACGCATGGCGACATGGAAATATATGCTTGGTGGCACTGAAACGTACTTGGAGGCATTAAAATTGGTGGTGGTAAAATATGCGCTTGGTGACATGAAATATGCGCTTTGGTGACATGAAAATATAGCCTACGCTTGGTGACATGAAAATATACGCTTGGTGACGGTTAAAAAAAAAAAAAAAAAAGTAACCATTTTTTTTTTTTTAATGGTTTCTTTGATTTTAATGTTTTTCTCTTAACTAAGCTGGTTAAGTTGTGTGTTAGATGTTAGATAACGGACGGAGATAAGGTGTGGTTTCTCTCCCCCCTCCCCCCCCTGAATAATTACTAAGTACATGAATTAGCATTGGCGACGGATGCTGAACTAAGAGAAATTGCTTTGAACTGCGTAGAATATATATTGAACGGGGTAATTTAAGTGTCCATTACCTCCATCTAAAAATGTCACTTCCTCCCCCACCCACCCCACATCTCCTCCTCCTTCACCCCCTCCTCTCCTACAATCCCTCCTCTCCTACAATCCCTCCTCTCCTACAATCCCTCCTCTCCCACATCCTCTCCTTCTTCACACCCCCTCCTCCCTGACACTCCCTCCTCCCCCACACCCTCTCCTCCTTTATATCCCCTCCTCCCCCACACCCCCTCCTCCCCCACACCCACTCCTCCCCCACACCCCCTCCTCCCCCACACCCCCTCCTCCCCCACACCCCCTCCTCCCCCACACCCCCTCCTCTTCCACACCCCCTCCTCTTCCACACCCCCTCCTCTTCCACACCCCCTCCTCTTCCACACCCCCTCCTCTTCCACACCCCTTCCTCTTCCACACCCCTTCCTCTCCCACATCCCCTCCTCTCCCACACCCCTTCCTCTCCCACACCCCTTCCTCTCCCACACCCCTTCCTCTCCCACACCCCTTCCTCTCCCACACCCCTTCCTCTCCCACACCCCTTCCTCTCCCACATCGCCTCCTCCCCTACACCCCTTCCTCCCCTACACCGCTTCCTCCCCCATACCCCCTCCTCTCCCACACCCCTCCTCCTTCACACCTGCTCCTTTCCCCTACACCACCTGATCTTGACCCCACACGTCCTCCTCCTCCCCCTTCCTTCTCCACACGTCCTCCTCCTCCTCCCCCTTCCTTCTCCACACGTCCTCCTCCTCCTCCCCCTTCCTTCTCCTCCACACGTTCTCCTCCTCCCCCTTCCTTCTCCTCCACACGTTCTCCTCCTCCCCCTTCCTTCTCCTCCACACGTTCTCCTCCTCCCCCTTCCTTCTCCTCCACACGTTCTCCTCCTCCCCCTTCCTTCTCCTCCACACGTCCTCCTCCTCCCCCTTCCTTCTCCTCCACACGTCCTCCTCCTCCCCCTTCCTTCTCCTCCCCCTTCTCCACACGTCCTCCTCCTCCTCCCCCTTCTCCACACGTCCTCCTCCTCCTCCCCCTTCCTTACCCTGCACACGTCCTCCTCCTCCCCCTTCCTTACCCTGCACACCTCCTCCTCCTCCCCCTTCCTTACCCTGCACACCTCCTCCTCCTCCTCCCCCTTCCTTCCCCTCCACACCTCCTCCTCCCCCTTCCTTCCCCTCCACACCTCCTCCTCCTCCTCCCCCTTCCTTCCCCTCCACACCTCCTCCTCCTCCTCCCCCTTCCTTCCCCTCCACACCTCCTCCTCCTCCTCCCCCTTCCTTCCCCTCCACACCTCCTCCTCCTCCCCCTTTCTTCCCCTCCACACTTCCTCCTCCCCCTTCCTTCTCCTCCACACCTCCTCCTCCCCCTTCCTTCTCCTCCACACCTCCTCCTCCCCCTTCCTTCCCCTCCACACTTCCTCCTCCCCCTTCCTTCCCCTCCACACTTCCTCCTCCCCCTTCCTTCCCCTCCACACTTCCTCCTCCCCCTTCTTTCCCCTCCACACCCGAACCACGGCTTTTAGATCCAGCCCCCCATATCCCAAGCCTGGCTCCAACAACTGGAGTCCCAGGAGCCCTAGCTCTAACAATCCCAGACCCAGCAGCCCCATTCAAGCAGCCTCAGCCTTAGCAGTCCCAGCTCTGGCCCAAGCGGTCCTGGCCACGGTCCAAGTATCAATAGTCCCAGATCCAACACCCCTAGCTCCAGTTGGAGCATCCCTACCCTGGCCCCAGCATCGTTACCCCAGCCCCAGCATCCCTATCCTGGCCCCAGCATTCCTAGCCTAACCCCAGCATCCCTAGCCTGATACCAGTATCCCTAGCCTGGTCCCAGCATCCTTACTCCTACTCCAGGATCCCTACTCAGGCCCCAGCACCCCTAGCCCTGCTCTAGCATCCCTGGCAAGGCCCCAGCATCCCTAGCCCCGCCTCAGCATCCCTAACACGGCCCCAGCATCCCTAGCCTCGATCCCAGCATCCCTACCCTGGCCCCCAGCATCCCTACCCTGGCCCCAGTATCCCTAGCCCCGGCCCCAGCATCCCTAGCCCCGGCCCCAGCATCCCTAGCCCCGGCCCCAGCATCCTTAACCTGGCCCCAGCATCCCTAGCCCCGGCCCCAGCATCCTTAACCTGGCCCCAGCATCCCTACCCCGACCCCAGCATCCTTAACCTGGCCCCAGCATCCCTACCCTAGCCCCAGCATCCCTACCCTGGCCCCAGCATCCCTACCCTGGCCCCAGCATCCCTACCCTGGCCCTGATCCCTACCCTGGCCCCAGCATCCCTACCCTGGCCCCAGCATCCCTACCCTGGCCCCAGCATCTGTAGCCTGGCCTCATTATCCTTGCTCCCGCCAAAACATCCCTACCCTAGCACCAGCATCGCTACCCTGGTCCCAGCATCCCTACCCTGGCCCCAGCATCTGTAGCCTGGCCTCATTATCCTTGCTCCCGCCAAAACATCCCTACCCTAGCACCAGCATCGCTACTCTGGTCCCAGCATCCCTACCCTGGCCCCAGCATCTGTAGCCTGGTCCAGCATCCCTAGCCTGGCTCAGCATCCCTTGCCCGGCCCCAGCATCCCTAGCCTGGCCCAAGCATCCTTGCCCTCGCCCCAGCATCCCTGCCTTGGCGCCAGCATCCCTAGCCCCGGCCCCAGCATCCCTAGCCCTGGCCCCAGCATCCCTACCCTGGCCCCAGCATCCCTAACCTGGCCCCAGCATCCCTAGCCCCGACTCCAGCATCCCTTCCCCGGCCCCAGCATCGCTACCCTGGCCCTGATCTCTACACTGGCCCAGCATCCTTGCCTCCGTCCCAGCATCCCTACCTTGGCCCCAGCATCATTGCCCCCGCCCCAGCATCCCTACCCTGGCTCCAGCATCTCAAACCCCGGCCTCAGCATCCCTACCCTGGCCCCAGCATCCATAACCCCGTCCCCAGCATCCCTACCCTGGCCTCAGCGTCCCTACCCTGGCCCTGATCCCTACCCAGGCCCCAGCACCCCTACCCTGGCCTCAGCATCCATAACCCCATCCCCAGCATCCCTACCCTGGCCTCAGCGTCCCTACCCTGGCCCTGATCCCTACCCAGGCCCCAGCATCCTTACCCTGGTCCCAGCATCTCTACCCTGGCCCCAGAATCCATACCTTGGCCGCAGCGTCCATACCTTGGCCGCAGCGTCCATACCTTGGCCCCAGCATCCCTAGCCTGGCCCCAGCATCCCTATACTGTTTTTTTTTTATCGAGGCAAAGATGCACTTGACAGATTGGTGATGATTGGCTGAACGCAACATTACTTCCTAATCTAGCATTATTAACTGACAACAAATATCTGAGAGGGAAATTTGGTTAGTAAATATTTTTTTTGACACGTTGCATTCAGCCTGTCAAGTGCATCTTCGCCTCGAAAAAAAAAATGGAGTATAGTCCCGCTCCAGCATCCCCATCCCGGCCCCAGTATCCCTACCCCAGCCTTGCATTCCAACTCCGGTCCCACCATCCCTAGACCCTGGCGCAGCATCCCTACCCCGGCCCCAGCATCCTTACCCTGGCCCCAGCATCCCTACCCGGGCCCTGATCCCTACCCGGGCCCTGATCCTTACCCGGGCCCTGATCCTTACCCGGGCCCTGATCCTTACCCGGGCCCTGATCCCTACCCGGGCCCTGATCCCTACCCTGGCCCTGATCCCTACCCGGGCCCTGATCCCTACCCGGGCCCTGATCCCTACCCGGGCCCTGATCCCTACTCGGGCCCTGATCCCTACCCGGGCCCTGATCCCTACCCTGGGCCTGATCCCTACCCTGGGCCTGATCCATACCCGGGCCCTGATCCATACCCTGGCCCTGATCCATACCTTGACCCTGATCCCTACCCGGGCCCCAGCATCCCTACCCTGGCCCCAGCATCCTTGTCCACGCCCCAGCATCCCTACCCTGACCAAAGCATCCTTGTCCCAGCCCCAGCATCCCAACCCTGGCCTTGATCCCTACCTTGGCCCCAGCATCCCTAACCTGGCCTCGGCATCCCTACCCTGGCCCCGGCATCCCTACCCTGGCCCCGGCATCCCTACCCTGGCCCCGGCATCCCTAACCTTGCCCCGGCATCCCTAACCTTGCCCCAGCATCCCTACCCTGGCCCTGGCATCCCTACCCTGGCCCCAGCATCCCTAGCCCCGACCCCAGCATCCCTACCCCGGCCCCAGCATCCCTACCGTGGCCCCAGCATCCCTACCCTGGCCCTGATCTCTACACTGGCCCGGCATCCTTGCCTCCGTCCCAGCATCCCTACCCTGGCCCCAGCATCATTGCCCCTGCCCCAGCATCCCTACCCTGGCTCCAGCATCATTGCCCCTGCCCCAGCATCATTGCCCCTGCCCCAGCATCATTGCCCCTGCCCCAGCATCCCTACCCTGGCTCCAGCATCATTGCCCCTGCCCCAGCATCCCTACTCTGGCCCCAGCATTCATAACCCCGTCCCCAGCATCCCTACCCTGGCCTCAGCGTCCCTACCTTGGCCCTGATCCCTACCCAGGCCCCAGCACCCCTACCCTGGCCTCAGCATCCATAACCCCATCCCCAGCACCCCTTGGCTTCAGCGTCCCTACCCTGGCCCTGATCCCTACCCAGGCCCCAGCATCCTTACCCTGGTCCCAGCATCTCTACCCTGGCCCCAGAATCCATACCTTGGCCGCAGCGTCCATACCTTGGCCCCAGCATCCCTAGCCTGGCCCCAGCATCCCTATACTGTTTTTTTTGTTATCGAGGCAAAGATGCACTTGACAGATTGGTGATGATTGGCTGAACGCAACATTACTTCCTAATCTAGCATTATTAACTGACAACAAATATCTGAGAGGGAAATTTGGTTAGTAAATATTTTTCTTGACACGTTGCATTCAGCCTGTCAAGTGCATCTTCGCCTCGAAAAAAAAAATGGAGTATAGTCCCGCTCCAGCATCCCCATCCCGGCCCCAGTATCCCTACCCCAGTATCCCTACCCCAGCCTTGCATTCCAACTCCGGTCCCACCATCCCTAGACCCTGGCGCAGCATCCCTACCCCGGCCCCAGCATCCTTACCCTGGCCCCAGCATCCCTACCCGGGCCCTGATCCCTACCCGGGCCCTGATCCCTACCCGGGCCCTGATCCCTACCCGGGCCCTGATCCCTACCCTGGGCCTGATCCCTACCCTGGGCCTGATCCCTACCCTGGGCCTGATCCATACCTGGGCCCTGATCCATACCCTGGCCCTGATCCATACCCTGGCCCTGATCCATACCTTGACCCTGATCCCTACCCGGGCCCCAGCATCCATTCCCCTACCTCAGCATCCCTACCCTGGCCCCAGCATCCTTGTCCACGCCCCAGCATCCCTACCCTGACCAAAGCATCCTTGTCCCAGCCCCAGCATCCCAACCCTGGCCTTGATCCCTACCTTGGCCCCAGCATCCCTAACCTGGCCTCGGCATCCCTACCCTGGCCCCGGCATCCCTAACCTTGCCCTGGCATCCCTAACCTTGCCCTGGCATCCCTACCCTGGCCCTGGCATCCCTACCCTGGCCCTGGCATCCCTACCCTGGCCCCAGCATCCCTAGCCCCGACCCCAGCATCCCTTCCCCGGCCCCAGCATCCCTACCGTGGCCCCAGCATCGCTACCCTGGCCCTGATCTCTACACTGGCCCGGCATCCTTGCCTCCGTCCCAGCATCCCTACCCTGGCCCCAGCATCATTGCCCCTGCCCCAGCATCCCTACCCTGGCTCCAGCATCATTGCCCCTGCCCCAGCATCATTGCCCCTGCCCCAGCATCCCTACCCTGGCTCCAGCATCATTGCCCCTGCCCCAGCATCCCTACTCTGGCCCCAGCATCCATAACCCCGTCCCCAGCATCCCTACCTTGGCCTCAGCGTCCCTACCCTGGCCCTGATCCCTACCCAGGCCCCAGCACCCCTACCCAGGCCCCAGCACCCCTACCCTGGCCTCAGCATCCATAACCCCATCCCCAGCATCCCTACCCTGGCCTCAGTGTCCCTACCCTGGCCTCAGCGTCCCTACCCTGGCCCTGATCCCTACCCAGACCCCAGCATCCTTACCCTGGTCCCAGCATCTCTACCCTGGCCCCAGCATCCATACCTTGGCCGCAGCATCCCTAGCCTGGCCCCAGCATCCCTATACTCATTTTTTTTTTTTATCGAGGCAAAGATGCACTTGACAGATTGGTGATGATTGGCTGAACGCAACATTACTTCCTAATCTAGCATTATTAACTGACAACAAATATCTGAGAGGGAAATTTGGTTAGTAAATATTTTTTTGGACATGTTGCATTCAGCTAATCGTCATCAACCTGTCAAGTGCATCTTCGCCTCGAAAAAAAAAAATCGGAGTATAGCCCCGACCCCAGCATCCCTTCCCCGGCCCCAGCATCCCTACCGTGGCCCCAGCATCCCTACCGTGGCCCCAGCATCCCTACCATGGCCCCAGCATCGCTACCCTGGCCCTGATCTCTACACTGGCCCAGCATCCTTGCCTCCGTCCCAGCATCCCTACCCTGGCCCCAGCATCATTGCCCCTGCCCCAGCATCCCTACCCTGGCTCCAGCATCATTGCCCCTGCCCCAGCATCATTGCCCCTGCCCCAGCATCATTGCCCCTGCCCCAGCATCCCTACCCTGGCTCCAGCATCATTGCCCCTGCCCCAGCATCCCTACCCTGGCCCCAGCATCCATAACCCCATCCCCAGCATCCCTACCCTGGCCTCAGCATCCCTACCCTGGCCCTGATCCCTACCCAGGCCCCAGCACCCCTACCCTGGCCTCAGCATCCATAACCCCATCCCCAGCATCCCTACCCTGGCCTCAGCGTCCCTACCCTGGCCTCAGCGTCCCTACCCTGGCCCTGATCCCTACCCAGACCCCAGCATCCTTACCCTGGTCCCAGCATCTCTACCCTGGCCCCAGCATCCATACCTTGGCTGCAGCGTCCATACCTTGGCCCCAGCATCCCTAGCCTGGCCCCAGCATCCCTATACTCATTTTTTTTTTTTTATCGAGGCAAAGATGCACTTGACAGATTGGTGATGATTGGCTGAACGCAACATTACTTCCTAATCTAGCATTATTAACTGACAACAAATATCTGAGAGGGAAATTTGGTTAGTAAATATTTTTTTGGACATGTTGCATTCAGCCAATCGTCATCAACCTGTCAAGTGCATCTTCGCCTCGAAAAAAAAAAAATGGAGTATAGTCCCGCTCCAGCATCCCCATCCCGGCCCCAGCATCCCTACCCCAGCCTTTGCAATCCTACCCCGGTCCCACCATCCCTAGACCCTGGCGCAGCATCCCTACCCCGGCCCCAGCATCCCTACCTGGGCCCTGATCCCTACCCGGGGCCTGATCCCTACCCGGGGCCTGATCCCTACCCGGGGCCTGATCCCTACCCGGGGCCTGATCCCTACCCGGGGCCTGATCCCTACCCGGGGCCTGATCCCTACCCGGGGCCTGATCCCTACCCTGGCTCTGATCCCTACCCTGGCCCTGATCCCTACCCTGGCCCTGATCCCTACCCTGGCCCTGATCCCTACCCTGGCCCTGATCCATACCTTGACCCTGATCCCTACCTGGGCCCCAGCATCCATACCCCTGCCTCAGCATCCCTACCCTGGCCCCAGCATCCCTACCCTGGCCAAAGCATCCTTGTCCCAGCCCCAGCATCCCTACCCTGGCCTTGATCCCTACCTTGGCCCCAGCATCCTTGCCTCAGCATCCCTAACCTTGCCCTGGCATCCCTAACCTGGCCCCAGCATCCCTAACCTGGCCCCAGCATCCCTACCCTGGCCCTGGCATCCCTACCCTGGCCCCGGCATCCCTACCCTGGCCCCGGCATCCCTATCCTGGCCCTAGCATCCCTAACCTTGCCCTAGCATCCCTAACCTTGCCCCAGCATCCCTAACCTTGCCCCAGCATCCCTAACCTTGCCCCAGCATCCCTAACCTTGCCCTGGCATCCCTAGCCCTGGCCCTGGCATCCCTAGCCCTGGCCCTGGCATCCCTAGCCCTGACCCCAGCATCCCTTCCCCGGCCCCAGCATCCCTACCCCGGCCCCAGCATCCCTACCCCGGCCCCAGCATCCCAACCCCGGCCCCAGCACGCATTACCCTGGCCCTGATCTCTCCCCACTGGCCCAGCATCCTTGCCTCTGTCCCAGCATCCCTACCCTGGCCCCAGCATCATTGCCCCTGCCCCAGCATCCCTACCCTGGTTCCAGCATCTCAAACCCCGGCCTCAGCATCCCTACCCTGGCCCCAGCATCCCTACCCTGGCCCCAGCATCCATAACCCCGTCCCCAGCATCCATAACCCCGTCCCCAGCATCCCTACCCTGACCCCAGCACCCCTACCCTGGCCTCTGGCATCCATTATATACCCCAAGTAGCATCCTTACCCCTCTCCCAGCATACCTACCCCTCTCCCAGAATCCCTACACTGTCCAGGCATTTACGCCTATTATCACAGACTCCCTTCATCCTACCCCCCTCCCCAAGCAGTATTTTCAATATTTGGTATATTCACAATTAAATAACACTTAATGAAGCTTCTATAACGTTAATCTAATGATCTTCGTTGAAAAAACCACCGAGAAAACGACGTATACGGCGGTATTCGTTGAAAAGATAAGAAAACGGGAGTGTCTGTGACTTTTTACGGTGTAATCTGGCCGGAATGGAGCATTTTGCGGCATATAAGCGATCGATCGATGGTTGTCCTCAGTAGGACAACATAAGATACCTTCCTCTCCACTTCTGCTGCTCGCTGATTGGTTCGAGTGACGTCACGATGGCCTCAAAACCCGCCAACATCTCCTCGCTCCCCCCCCACAGCACCCCCGTAGTCACACCACAAAGGAAATCTAATGGTATTTTAATTTTGCGAGTCAGCCAATCTTCATTTATTTTTGTGAAATCGTACTGAAACCGTTATTTGTTCATTTCAAAGAGCTCTTTGGTATATAGGAAATTATAGGAACTAGTCTGAGTGAACTCTAATACTCATATTAAAATCCGCCATCATTTCACACCCTCACGTTACTGAACTAGCCCCCATACTCTTCATCCAGAGCAATAATCCGTATTAAATGCATCATTCAAGATCACTTTCTAACTCTAAAGACATTGAAATCGCCAATTAACCGAATTTTTTTCTTAAAAGAAAGTTTATGGATGAATTAACGATGGTAAAAAAGGTGCAATGTCATATACGTACCCTAAGACCTTTACCATCGTGCTTTGTGATTCGTAAACCAAAGAAAATGGACAGGGGTAACTAATAAGAAAAGAAACCGTCCTGGGCTTAACAAAGGCAGAAAAGACACGTATGCATTGATAATCTTGACTACATGACCGATACTTCGACAACAGATCATAGCAAGAATGTCCTGATAACAACACAGTAGCCATATTACGAGTATTATGGCCATTATCACTGGAAATATTGGACTATCAACTCGTATAGCAAGGAACACCAACTCCGACCAATGAACGACGAGCAGTGACGTCTTTTGACCAATCAACGACGAGCAATGTGATGTCACTTTTGACCAATCAGCGGGCAGAACAACTGGAGGAGGGAAGGTATCTTATGTTCTGCTATTGAAAGCAAATCCCAACAATCCGTTTATATGCCGCAAAACGCTTCATTCTGGTCGGATTTACACCGTATCCCTACAGGAATGGAATTATTGAATGTCGTTTTCTCGGTCTTATTTCAACGAACACAGCTATATCTGCCGTTTTCTCAATGATTCTTTCTACGAAGGCACTATATTAACGTTAAGAGCAATATTAATTGTTTACGTACTAAAATAGAAAAAATAATAACTGAGCCTGGGGTCGGATAAAAGGAACGATTTTGTTTGACTCCACCTAGGTGTAAATGAGTATCATATTATCAGCATTATGTGTTTTATTCATTCCAAATACAGAACATGTCCAAAATCAGAAAGAAATGATCTAGTCATACCCGGGAGATTACATGTAGGATCAGGCGAAGCAGTCCTTCATAAATTTCCTAACGAAAACCCTAAATCATAATTATCTCCTCAACCTCTTTAATACGAGGTGCCTTACTAACTTGAATAGTCGTCAGATATCCCAACCTATTTTCTCCAGTATCTCTAACCTTCTCTCAATATCCCACCCCCTCTCTCAGCATCCCTACCCCATTCATAGCATCTTTACCTACCTCTCTCCCAAAATCCCTACCCCTCTCACAGCATCCCTATCCCTCTCCCAGCATCCCTAACTATATCCCAGCAACCCAACTCATCTCCCATCATCCCTACCCCTCTCCCTGCATCCCTACCCCTCTCCCAGCATCCCTACCCCTCTCCCAGAATCCCTACTCCTCTCCCACCGTCCTCACCCTCTCCCACCATCCCAACCGTTTTCCCAGCATCCCTACTCATCTCATCGCAACCCCTCCCATGTCTACTTCTCTCCCAGCATCTCTACTCATCTTCCAGCATCCCTACCCCTCTCGCAGCATCCCCACACGTCTCCCAGCATCCCTACCCTCTTCCAGCATCCCTACCCCGTCTACTCCTCTCCCAGGAAATCACTACTCCTCTCCCAGCATCCCTTCCCCTCTCCCAACATTGCAATTCCTCTCTCAGCATCCCTACTCCTCTCCAAGCATCTCATCCCCTTTTCCGACTTTTCTACCCCTTCTCCCAGCATCAATACCCTCTCCCAGCATCTCTATTCCTTCCTCTCCCAGCATCCCTACCACTTCTCCCAGCATCCCTACTCCCTCTCCCATCATCCCTACCACTCTTCCAGCATCCCTAGCATCCCTACTCCTATCATATCATCCCTACCCCCTCCCAGCATCTACTCCACTCCCAGCATTCACTACCCGTCTCCCAGCATCCTCTACCCCTCTCCCTGACACCCCTAACACACTTCCAGCATCCCTACCTCCCACAGCATCCCTACTCCTTCTCCCAGCTACCCCTCTCATCCACCTGTCCCGACTCTCCTATCATCCCAACCTCTCTCCCAGCATCCCTACCCTCTTCCAGCATCCCTTTTCCTCTCCCAGCATCCCTACTCCTCGTCCAGAATCGCTATCCATCTCCCAGCATCAATACCCCATCCCAGTATCCCTACTCCTCTCCCATCATCCCTACCACTTCTTTCAGCATCCCTAGCTTTCTCCCATCATCCCTACTTCTCTCATCATCCCTACCCTTCTCCCAGCATCTCTACTCCACTCCCAGCATCCCTACCCCTCTCCCAGGACTCATTACCCCTCTCCCAGCATCCATACCCCTCTAACATCAATACCCTCTCCATGCATCCCTTACCTCTCCCAGCATCCCTTCTCCTTCTCCCAGCATCCCTACCCCCTCTCTCCTACCATCCCTATTCCCTCTCCCAGCATCCCATACTCCTCTTCCAGCATCCATACCCCTCTTCCAGCATCCCTATGCCCATCCCCCAGCATCCCTACCCTTTTCCCAGTTCCCGATCCCATCTCCCAGCATCCCTATTCCTCTCCTAGAATCGCTACTCCTCTCCCAGCATCCGTACCTATTTTCCAGTATCCCTACTCCTCTTCCAGCATCATCCCCCTACACCGATCGCTCTCCCAGCATCCCTACTTCTCTCGTCCATCATCCCTATCCATCTCCCATCATCAATACCCCTCTCCCAGCATCCCTACTCCTCTCCCAGCATCCCTACCCTCTCCCAGCATCCCTACTTCTCTCCCATGCATCCCTACTTCTCTCCCAGCATCCCTTTTCCTTTGCCAGCATCCCTACCCCTCTCCCAGCATCTCAACCCTCTCCCAGCATCCCTCTCCATGCATTTTTCTTCTCATGCCCAGCATCTCTTCTCTCAACATCCCTATTCCCTCTCCCAGCATCTCAACACCTTTCCCAGCATCCGTACCCCTCTCCCAGCATCCCAACCCCTCTTCCAGCATCCCTAAACCTCTCCCTAGCATCCATACCTATCTCCCAGCATCCCTATTTCCTCTCCCATCATGCGCACTAAACCTCTCTCCAGCATCCCTTTTTGCTCATCCCTAAGCATCCCTACCCTCTCCCAGCATCCCTACCCCTCTCCCAGCATCCGTACTTATCTTCAGGCATCCCTACCCCTCTCCCAGCATCAATACCCTATCCCAGCAGCCCTACCCCTCTCCCAGCATCCCACCCCCCTTCCCAGACTCCCATCTCCCCTCCCCTCGTTTCCCTCCCCCTCTCCAGGTATCCCGACCCCTCTCACGACACCCCTTACCCTCTCTCAGCATTCTTCCCCTGTCCCAGCATCCCTACCCCTCTGTCCCAGGCATCCCTACCCCTCTCCCACCATCTCTACACCACTACCAGCTTCCCTACCCCTCTACCAGCACCCCTTTTCCTCTCCCAGCTTTCCTACCCCTCTCGCAGCATCCCTACTCCCTCTCCGAACATCCCTACCCCTTTCCAAGTATTGTTTTTTCATCTCCCAGCCTCCCTGCTTTCCCAGCATCCCTACCCTCTCACGACACCCCCACCCCTCTCTCAGCATCCTTTCCCTTCTCCCATCGCCCCTACCCCTCTCCCAGCATCCCTACACCTTTTCAGGCATCCCTATCACTCTCTCAGCATCCCTTACCCAGCATCCCATTCCCTCACCCAGCATCCCGACCCTCTCGCAGCATCCTTACCCTCTCCAGGCATCCCTACCCCTCTTCCAGCATCCCTACTCTCTCCCACCATACCTACCCCTCTCCCAGCGTCCTTACACCTCTTCCAGCATCCCCCCCCGTTTCCCCAGCATCCTTACCCGTTTTCCAGCATCCCTACCCCCTCTCAGCATCCCTACCCCTATCCCATCACCGATTTTCCTCTCCCGTTTTCTTACCACTCTCTCAGCATCCCTTCCCCTCTTCCAGCATCCCTACCTCTCATGACACTCCTACCCCTCCTCCCGGCATTCTTTCCAGCGTCCCTACCCTCTCCCAGTGTCCCTACCTCTCTCAGCATCGCACACATCTTCAGTCATCCCTATCCCTCTTCAGCATCGCTATCCCTTCCCAGCATCCCTAACCATTTCCAAGGATCTCTTTCCCTCTCCAGGCATCCCTACCCCTCTCCCAAAATTATATACCTCATGTAGCATCCTTACCCCTCTCCCAGCATCCCTACCCCTCTCCCAGAATCCCTACACTGTCCAGGCATTTACGCCTATTATCACAGACTCCTTCATCCTACCCCCCCCCTTCCCAAGCAGTATTTTCAATATATTTGGTATATTCACAATTAAATAACACTTAATGAAGCTTCTATAACGTTAATCTAATGATCTTCGTTGAAAAAACCACCGAGAAAACGACGTATACGGCGGTGTTCGTTGAAAAAGATGGAGAAAACGGGAGTGAGTGTCTGTGACTTTTTACGGTGTAATCTGGCCGGAATGGAGCGTTTTGCGGCATATAAGCGATCGATCGATGGTTGTCCTCAGTAGGACAACATAAGATACCTTCCCTCCTCCACTTCTGCTGCTCGCAGATTGGTTGAGTGACGTCACGATGGCCTCAAAACCCGCCAACATCTCCTCGTCCCCCCCCACCCAGAACCCCCCCACAATAATACCACTACGGAAATCTAATGGCATTTTAATTTTGCGAGTCAGCCAATCTTCATTTATTTTTGTGAAATCATACTGAAACCGTTATTTGTTCATTTCAAAGAGCTCTTTGGTGTATAGGAAATTATAGGAACTAGTCTGAGTGAACTCTAATACTCATATTAAAATCTGCCATCATTTCACACCCTCACGTTACTGAACTAGCCCCCATACTCTTCATCCAGAGCAATAATCCGTATTAAATGCATCATTCAAGATCACTTTCCAACTCTAAAGACATTGAAATCGCCAATTAACCGAATTTTTTTCTTAAAAGAAAGTTTATGGATGAAATAACGATGGTAAAAAAGTTGCAATGTCATATACGTACCCTAAGACCTTTACGATCGTGCTTTGTGATTCGTAAACCAAAGAAAATGGACAGGGGTAATTAATAAGAAAAGAAAACCGTCCTGGGCTTAACAAAGGCAGAAAAGACACGTATGCATTGATAATCTTGACTACATGACCGATACTTCGACAACAGATCATAGCAAGAATGTCCTGATAACAACACAGTAGCCATATTACGAGTATTATGGCCATTATCACTGGAAATATTGGACTATCAACTCGTATAGCAAGGAACACCAACTCCGACCAATGAACGACGAGCAGTGACGTCTTTTGACCAATCAATGACGAGCAATTTGATGTCACTTTTGACCAATCAGCGGGCAGAACAACTGGAGGAGGGAAGGTATCTTATGTTCTGCTATTGAAAGCAAATCGCAACAATCCGTTTATATGCCGCAAAACGCTTCATTCTGGTCGGATTCCGTATCCTACAGGAATGGAATTATTGAATGTCGTTTTCTCGGTCTTATATCAACGAACACAGCTATATCTGCCGTTTTCTCAATGATTCTTTCAACGAAGGCACTATATTAACGTGAAGAGCAATATTAATTGTTTACGTACTAAAATAGAAAAAATAACTGAGCCTGGGGTCGGATAAAAGGAACGATTTTGTTTGACTCCACCTAGGTGTAAATGAGTATCATATTATCAGCATTATGTGTTTTATTCATTCCAAATACAGAACATGTTCAAAATCAGAAAGAAATGATCTAGTCATACTCGGGAGATTACATGTAGGATCAGGCGAAGCAGTCCGTTCATAAATTTCCTGACGAAAACCCTAAATCATAATTATCTCATCAACCTCTTTAATACGAGGTGCCTTACTAACTTGAATAGTCGTCAGATATCCCAACCTATTTTTTCCAGTATCTCTAACCTTCTCTCAATATCCCAACCCCTCTCTCAGCATCCCTACCCCATTCATAGCAGCTTTACTCCTCTCCCAAAATCCCTACCCCTCTCCCAGCATCCTTACCTCTCTCCCAGCACCCCAACTCCTCTCCCAGCATCCCTACCCCTCTCCCAGCATCCCTACCCCTCTCCCACCATCATAACCGTTTTCCCAGAATCCCTACTCATCTCCCAGCATCCCAACCCCTCCCCCAGCATGTCTACTTCTCTCCCAGCCTCTCCACTCCCCTCCCAGCATCCCTACCCTCTCGCAGCATCCCCACACGTCTCCCAGCATCCCTACCCCTCACCCAGCATCCCTACCCCGTCTACTCCTCGCCCAGAAACACTACTCCTCTCCTAGCATCCCTTCCCCTCTCCCAACATTGCAATTCCTCTCTCAGCATCCCTACTCCTCTCCAAGCATCTCATCCCTCTCCCGACTTTTCTACCCTTGTCCCAGCATCAATACCCTCTCCCAGCATCTCTTTTCCTCTCCCAGCATCCCTAACACTTCTCCCAGCATCCCGACTCCTCTCCCATCATCCCCCCACCACTCTTTCAGCATCCCTAGCATCCCTACCCCTATCATATCATCCCCACACCCCTCCCAGCATCTCTACTCCCAGCATCACTACTCCTCTCCCAGCATCCTTTCCCCTCTCCCTGCATTGCAATTCCTCTAGCATCCCTCCCTCATCCCCTGTCCCGACTCTCCTCCTTCTCCCAGCATCAATACCCCTCTCCCAAGCATCCCTACTCTCCCAGGATCCCTACCCTTAGCCAGCATCCCTACCACTTCTCCCATCCCTACCCCTCCCATCATCCCTACCACTCTTTCAGCATCCCTATCCCTATCATATCATCCCTACCCCTCTTCCAGCATCTCTACTCCACTACCACAGCATCCCTACCTGTCTCTACTCCTCTCAAACTTCCAGCATCCCTACCCCTCTCCCAGCATCCTGCCCCTCCCAGCATCCCTACCCATCTCCCACCATCCCTATTTCTCTCCTATCATCCCAACTCCTCTCCCAGCATCCTTACCTATTTTCCAGCATCCCTACCCCTCTTCCAGGATCCCTCTCCCAGCATCCCTACGCCTCGTCCAGAATCGCTATCCATCTCCCAGCCTACCCCATCCCAGATCCCATCATCCCTACCCTTCTCCCAGCATCCCTACCTCTCCCAGCATCCATACCCCACTCCCAGCATCTCTCTTCCAATACCCTCTCCATGCATCCCTTCTTCTTCTCCTTTGCCAGCATCCTCCCAGCATCTCCTCTCCCAGCATCCCTACTACCTCCCTTCAGCATCCCTACCCTCTCCTAGCATCCCTACCCTCCAGCTCTTTCCTAGCATCCCTACC